>NW_028243529.1:0-138236 GCF_964263255.1 Lissotriton vulgaris
ATAACATGAAAGGGGATTTTATTGTAAAATACATTATACATAGTGATTGTTATTTCATTGCCCCTTTTTGCTAGCTGAAAATGCTTTACAGTGTTTAGTTCAAGGGGATAAACTGTATTGCCAAGGCGTGTTGTTATTTTAGTATATTTAGCCACACAAATGTTCTTCTTCCCTTGAGGCTTTTTCATTGATTGCTTAGCGGTGATGTCATTGCCAACCAATGTTCCTTGTGGACGTAAGAATATCTCAGCTTTTGGGAGTCCACCAAAAATACTCTATTGACGGACACACACACAACACCACCACCTAGTCTTTCTTTCCAATATATCCGACTCCTTTGCGTCTCCTGTAGTCACTGTGTTTATTACTGGGCTGCCTTCCCCTCGTTCCACCCCCCCCCCCACCCTCTTCCGCCCCTGCCTTACCCTCCAGGTACCCCACTTTGCCAATATTGACTTTTTGTAGAAAATTACATCGTGTGATTTTGTTTAATACTAATTGACACTGATTAAAGCATTTTTTTGGGATATATGATGTTACAACGCGGACTTTTACTCCGCATACCGTTACAACGCGGTTTTTACAACGCGGATCATGTAACAACGCATGTATTTACAACGCATTTTTTTACAACGCAGGTACCTTTACAACGCAGACCATTACAACGTAAGTATTGGTAAGTATATATTAATAAGAATAATATAATAGTAACTTAATTTTAAAAGTATAATTTAAGTATAATTTAATGTAATTTTAAATAATTTAATTTCCGTTAATTAATTTAAATTTAAATTAATGTTACTTTATTTTTACCATGTACCCCTGTACCCCAGAAACTCTAAACTGACCCTAAACACCCCAAAAAAATAAAGTAATTTTTTTAAATATAATTAAAATTAATTATTGTAAATTAAAAAAATTATAACTTTATTTTTACCCTGTACCCCTGTACCCCAAAAACTCAAAACTGACCCTCAACCCCAAAAATAATGCAAAGTAATTTAATTTAATTTATTTACTATTAAATAATTTAAATTAAAATTAAATTTAATTTATTTTTACCCTGTACCCCAAAAACTAAAAACTGACCCTGAACCCTAAAAATACCCCTTTACCCAAAAACTAAAAACTGACCCTGAACCCTAAAAATACCCCTTTACCCAAAAACTAAAAACTGACCCTGAACCCTAAAAATACCCCTTTACCCAAAAACTAAAAACTGACCCTGAACCCTAAAAATACCCCTTTACCCAAAAACTGAAAACTGACCCTGAACCCTAAAAATACCCCTTTACCCAAAAACTAAAAACTGACCCTGAACCCTAAAAATACCCCTTTACCCAAAAACTAAAAACTGACCCTGAACCCTAAAAATACCCCTTTACCCAAAAACTGAAAACTGACCCTGAACCCTTAAAATACCCCTTTACCCAAAAACTAAAAACTGACCCTGAACCCTAAAAATACCCCTTTACCCAAAAACTAAAAACTGACCCTGAACCCTAAAAATACCCCTTTACCCAAAAACTAAAAACTGACCCTGAACCCTAAAAATACCCCTTTACCCAAAAACTGAAAACTGACCCTGAACCCTAAAAATACCCCTTTACCCAAAAACTAAAAACTGACCCTGAACCCTAAAAATACCCCTTTACCCAAAAACTGAAAACTGACCCTGAACCCTAAAAATACCCCTTTACCCAAAAACTGAAAACTGACCCTGAACCCTAAAAATACCCCTTTACCCTAAAACCCAAAACTGACCCTAACCCCTAAAAATACCCCTTTACCCTAAAACCCAAAACTGACCCTAACCCCTAAAAATACCCCTTAACCCCAAACATATAACATTTAAAATATAACTATATACTTACCAATACTTACGTTGTAATGGTATGCGTTGTAAAGGTACCTGCGTTGTAAAAAAATGCGTTGTAAAAACATGAGTTGTAACAGTATCCGCGTTGTAATGGATGCGTTGTAACAGTAGTGCGTTGTAAAAAATGCGTTGTAACAAGTGCACACCATTTTTTTGGTTTCTCAGCTATTAGCAATATGGACATTCGTTCATAAAGGAAGCACAACGTTTTTTTTGTTGTATATTCTTGATAACTTATATTGTGTCAGGTGCTAATGTGGTATATATATTTTATTAATGTATCTGGGAGGCCGATGGAAATGTGTAGTAGAGTACATTGAGGGTATGCAGGAAGTGTTAGTCTGTATGAATCAAACTTGCATGTATGAATGCACAAGGCACACATTAATATATATATATATCTTTTTAATGCAGCGTAAAATATGGAGTAGGCACTAAGGGTACTTGGCTCCAAAGAAGCAGCTAATCAAGAAGGAGGTATGTTACAGTACTGGACCTCTACTGTTATATAGGTTCACTCAGGCACCTTTTTTTTATGTTTTACCGCTAAAGAGTGCAGTGTGAGCGAAAATACATTCATTATGTGAATCGAGTCTTGACCTAACATTGAAGGAGCATAGCATTCTCTCAAACCAGTATTCACCAAAAGGTTGCCATATTATTTTTCGCAGTCATTGACGCCTTCTTGCTTCTAGATCGGATCCCCGAAGTAGGGCCTGGACTGGAGCAATAAGCAGTCTCACCCTTTTCCCAGTCCAGCAATCTCTCCTCCCAACTCCCGCAAATAATACCCACAAGCACACCACCTCCAAACCCATAGTGCAGTTTTCATCAGAAAAGTGTAGGATTAAAGTATTTACTGTAATGTGGCGGTAGTAGTAGATTGTTAGGAATCAGGTGCCCTTTAATAACACAGCTTTTAACACCTTACAGTTTCTCTATAAGTATTTGAATGTGAAACATGTGTCTTGTCCTCTGCCAGTTTATCTGGGTCACCTCCTCTGTTGCAGAAAAGTAGTAGGGCAGTCCTAGTTGCTTCCTTTCATATAGCTTCTGTGTTTTCTTTTTTTGTGCAATTAGTCTAAATATGGGAGGCCTTTATCTTATAAATATATTTTCTGGGATCCACATTTACCTTTTTTATGAAAAAAACAACAAAAGACTTTGTGATATATAGATATAAAGTGCACAAACAAGAACTAGTCCAAACCTGGCTTAAAGAAATGAGCCGCTTGGAGGACTTCATCATCCAACCAGCAAACAACGCCAAGTCACTCAAACTCATCCTCAACAGTGACTTCCCTCTCAAGGAAGATCATCACCAAGAAGATAAAGATCGCCTGGTACCAGCTCTCGCTCTTGAAAAAAGTGCAAACTATTCCTCACTGCTAGCAACCTCAGAACTGCTATCCAATCCCTAATACTCCCCTGCCGAGATGGGTGCAGCTCCTTGCTTTATGGCCTCCCAATGCCACACTGCTCCCCTTATATTTGAAATCTCAATGCAACTGCACACCCCATGAAGGCCCTGAACAAATTCAGCCACATCATCTCTGCAGCTGCACCACTGCCCTTTAATGCCCTTTAATGCCCGCAGCAAATTCAAGCCCAATGTACTCTACAAGGACTACAGAATCAGCAATCATGCCTAACTGGTTGACAAACTAACCTGTGATGGAATATGACTCACCTGCATTCAGGACATCATTAGATTAGAGACCAAATGTAAGAAAGAAAACAAAACTGGTAATGGGCCTTCTCCAGCTCACTTACTCTAAAGACTTCTGCAACTGCCCGAGGAAGGATTTCCCTGCACAGGAAGGTGTACTCTGCTGCTAAGGCTTAGTGGGAGGTCGCGCCGCTGGTGGGAGCTCTTCCGCATTCGGCGGACTGCCTGCACGCTCCCAGCGTGCGCTTGACCCTTGGACGAATTGCCGCCTTCACCGGGGGACTGCGAGGACCAGCAGCCATCACATCTCCCAGCTGGTTCCTCTTCCCCCGGCGGCCACGCCCCCGCCTGCTGCTATATACCTTTCGCGACACCCGCTCCGCGGGTGCCGCTCACTTACTCTAAAGACTTCTGCAACTGCCCGAGGAAGGATTTCCCTGCACACGAAGGTGTACTCTGCTGCTAAGGCTTAGTGGGAGGTCGCGCCGCTGGTGGGAGCTCTTCCGCATTCGGCGGACTGCCTGCACGCTCCCAGCGTGCGCTTGACCCTTGGACGAATTGCCGCCTTCACCGGGGGACTGCGAGGACCAGCAGCCATCACATCTCCCAGCTGGTTCCTCTTCCCCCGGCGGCCACGCCCCCCCCCTGCTGCTATATACCTTTCGCGACACCCGCTCCGCGGGTGCCGCTCACTTACTCTAAAGACTTCTGCAACTGCCCGAGGAAGGATTTCCCTGCACACGAAGGTGTACTCTGCTGCTAAGGCTTAGTGGGAGGTCGCGCCGCTGGTGGGAGCTCTTCCGCATTCGGCGGACTGCCTGCACGCTCCCAGCGTGCGCTTGACCCTTGGACGAATTGCCGCCTTCACCGGGGGACTGCGAGGACCAGCAGCCATCACATCTCCCAGCTGGTTCCTCTTCCCCCGGCGGCCACGCCCCCCGCCTGCTGCTATATACCTTTCGCGACACCCGCTCCGCGGGTGCCGCTCACTTACTCTAAAGACTTCTGCAACTGCCCGAGGAAGGATTTCCCTGCACACGAAGGTGTACTCTGCTGCTAAGGCTTAGTGGGAGGTCGCGCCGCTGGTGGGAGCTCTTCCGCATTCAGCGGACTGCCTGCACGCTCCCAGCGTGCGCTTGACCCTTGGACGAATTGCCGCCTTCACCGGGGGACTGCGAGGACCAGCAGCCATCACATCTCCCAGCTGGTTCCTCTTCCCCCGGCGGCCACGCCCCTCGCCTGCTGCTATATACCTTTCGCGACACCCGCTCCGCGGGTGCCGCTCACTTACTCTAAAGACTTCTGCAACTGCCCGAGGAAGGATTTCCCTGCACACGAAGGTGTACTCTGCTGCTAAGGCTTAGTGGGAGGTCGCGCCGCTGGTGGGAGCTCTTCCGCATTCGGCGGACTGCCTGCACGCTCCCAGCGTGCGCTTGACCCTTGGACGAATTGCCGCCTTCACCGGGGGACTGCGAGGACCAGCAGCCATCACATCTCCCAGCTGGTTCCTCTTCCCCCGGCGGCCACGCCCCCGCCTGCTGCTATATACCTTTCGCGACACCCGCTCCGCGGGTGCCGCTCACTTACTCTAAAGACTTCTGCAACTGCCCGAGGAAGGATTTCCCTGCACACAAAGGTGTACTCTGCTGCTAAGGCTTAGTGGGAGGTCGCGCCGCTGGTGGGAGCTCTTCCGCATTCGGCGGACTGCCTGCACGCTCCCAGCGTGCGCTTGACCCTTGGACGAATTGCCGCCTTCACCAGGGGACTGCGAGGACCAGCAGCCATCACATCTCCCAGCTGGTTCCTCTTCCCCCGGCGGCCACGCCCCTCGCCTGCTGCTATATACCTTTCGCGACACCCGCTCCGCGGGTGCCGCTCACTTACTCTAAAGACTTCTGCAACTGCCCGAGGAAGGATTTCCCTGCACACGAAGGTGTACTCTGCTGCTAAGGCTTAGTGGGAGGTCGCGCCGCTAGTGGGAGCTCTTCCGCATTCGGCGGACTGCCTGCACGCTCCCAGCGTGCGCTTGACCCTTGGACGAATTGCCGCCTTCACCGGGGGACTGCGAGGACCAGCAGCCATCACATCTCCCAGCTGGTTCCTCTTCCCCCGGCGGCCACGCCCCCCTGCACGAACACCTTATCTTGATTATCTTTACCCGCGACGCGGGACGCACGCGGGACGAAGCCCGGGGCGAAGCCCGGGCCAAGGGCGGGCCCGTTTAAGCCCGTTCAAGACTGGGCAGGACTGGACTGGGCCACGGTATTTCCCTTTTATTTTGTTCATATTCTCACACTTACCTGTGACCCCTTGGTAGATACTGTACTGAGCTGCACTTATCATTGAACCGGTCGTTTTATCTGTAACAATGAATAAGAGCACCAGAAGCAAAAAGACCCCCAAACTTACCGATATAACTGGACCCATAGACCTATTTATCACCAAGACCCATGAGGTCATAGACAAAAGTATACATATTCTAGAACGCAGGGTATCACACGAACTGGAGGTGGCCAGAAGATCGTCCATGGGGCCCTTGGCTTCTGCCCAAACTCCTATCCAACAGGGACCAATCATCCCACTGCTTACCCAAGCAGAAAACACTAATGTATTAATACACACGGTCCCAAATACTGTGGACCTATCTGCCACCCAATTGTCATTAGGGTCTAATTACAGCGAGGATCTAGAAAAAACACCAGATCTACATCTATCCATTAACCATGTGGATATCTTACTCCCCAACATCACGGACAATCGGGAGGGCGCCATAGCTAAGAGACAAAACACAGAGATGACCTCGCATGAGTCCATAATCCCTCCGCATAATACCATGACCTCCCTCAATCCAATTAGTGCTACAATTTTGCTAGATCATCCCATCCCCACCGACAGTAGTGCTGATCATATCTTGATTTCTCAAGATAATGGCCGCCGAGAGTTGATAGAGGACCAAGGATTAAGGGGCGGTACACAGAAACCTTGCACTGCATGTGTAACACTTCACGATTTCCTCATAAAAAGCTTGGGGGAGTTGCTAAAACGCCATCTGCAACCCTTGGAAAAGAGCATTATGACCATCGAGAAACAATTAGCAAAACTAAATACTCCAGCATTCACACAGAAATCATTAGGCACACTTGTCAAGGGGGCGGGGACATCTAAAGTCTCAATTAAACCGGCCCAACCTTTGTCCTTATCTGTCACCCGACCGAAGCCTCTGTCGCTCGAAAGACTCGCAAGCTCTGAAACTCCTAAAAGCGACAGGCAAAAAAATCAAAATACCTCAAAACCCGACCCAATAGAGGGGAATGGAAAATCAAAGAGCAGTACTGATAACCCCCAAAAAACCCCGGCGCCCGTGGAGCCAAACACCCAGTCAGGCATGCAGAAGGGCCCCCCACAGATAACACACAAATCTCAACCATCCCAGCCACAGGCCAACGAGAGGAAAGGCCCTAGGTATAGGCGTCCGATACATCTGCCGCCCGAGGCGACCCCATACACCGTCATTCTCACGGGGGTCCCCGAGTTGGCAGATGGTACAGACGAACCCCCATGGTCACTGCGTAACAAGGTATTGCAGTGGTTGAGCCAAAATAGACCTCTTCAACCATTTAATCACAGTAGAATTAACTCCATGAGAAGAGTTTTCTGGATTGGCGATACCAAAAAAAGCTTGCAGGGAGACTGCATCATACTAAATTGTGAAGACCCTGCCACAGCCAACTATATTTCCTCATGGCCAGCCTTGGAAAAAAGGGCGGGGATTGACGTACAGCGTCTCTCCTTCTTCTACCCTCCTTTAAATACTTTTGACTATGGCGACTCTAACGGCTGGGAGGAAGTCCAGGACTGGCCGTGGACACAGGTGGGGCACCACAATAGAATTAGAACTAGGAATAGCAATAATTATTGGAATAGAGGGTGGGATGACCGTCCCTGGCCACCTAGAAGAGAAAATCAAAATCCTGGGTATTGGAGGGGGGCCCCCACAAGGAATAGGTACGACTGCTTAGACATGGTCGATTGACCAACAATGACAACAAATGGGAAAGGAAATATCTTAGCTATCTCAGCGGAGACCCTCAACGATGTTCCCCAGACCCCTAACAGTAATATCCTCCCAATAGGGAATACACCTGATTCTCCAACGGGGGAAGCTCTATTACAGGTCCAGCAACCACCAGATCACTTAATCAAGCCCCTAGGAGGGGAAGGATCTTTAGCCCAAGAGAAATTCAATGGTGGGACCACACTCACAAGCTTGCGGGACACCACACAAACCCAAAAGGAGGCAGAACTTAGCATAGAGGGCACTGAGATGTTAACTTCGAAGATGTTGACGGCAGAAGCCAGCCCACATAAATCCAATTTAAAAATAACCTCCTGGAACATTGCAGGGCTAAATAAAAAATCAAGGGACCAGCTATTCTTAACCTTTATGGAGAAGCAGGATATAATTTGCTTACAGGAGTGCTGGGATCAGGAGGAGACCCATATTGAGGGTTTTAGCACCTTCTACATACCGGCGCTACAGGGCAATCGAGGCAGAGGGTCCGGGGGTTTGTGTATTTTTGCCTCTAATCGGAGTAATATAAAACTGACCACATACGAGGCGAGTGGATCCAAAGTAGGTGTAGGTAGATCACTACAAGGACTTATGATTAAAGCAAATGGGCGGTCCCGCTTTCTGATTAACATGTATATTAACGTACCAAAAGCAGATCTCAAAGCCTTAATAGTTGAGCTTACTTCAATGCTCAAGAGAGGCGGGAAGGACGCAGACTGTACCCTTATAGTAGGAGATTTTAATTGCCATCTATGTCCTTATAGTGCCACAAAAAACTGTGGCATTTACAATTTAAGAGGGGATCCCACCATACATTTTGAACACTCCACTCTGGGCAATATGCTAAACCAACTTATCCATGATTGGGACTTGGGTTTCGCTAACGAACTCTGTGAGCCACCTGTAGCATTTCAGATAACCTTTTCTGGGCGAGGGTCAGGCACTGTAATTGACTACATACTAGTGTCAAATAGGAATCAGGGCCATCTGGAGGAATTTAATACGGAAGATCTGGCTTTAAGTGACCACTTTCCGATTAGTGCCAGTATCTCGGTAGGAAAGCCTGGGAGCCATACAACAAGTACATCTAGTATCCTACACGGTCACGCGGTGTCGTTAGCAAGGAAAAATGGATACGCCATTAAATGGGCTAAAATTGACTCCACAAAGTTCTTGAAGGATTTAGTACAGACAGAATTGAAACAATTCAAGACCTGCTTAGAACTTAATATTAATCCCCAGCTAATTATAGTGGCCTATGCCAGGATAATTACCACTATAAATGACAAGCTAACTAAAAAACAAAAGATAGGAGCTGAAAGGAGAGTACGCGGTTGGTTTAACTCCGCTTGCTCCAAAGCCCATAAAGATCTGCTACAGGCATTAAAAACTGTCCCAAAAGACAGCAGCTTGGTTAAGGATGCCAGGCGAGCCTACAAGCAGACCCTTCGAAGTAGACAGGATGAACTGAAAAATCAAGCCTGGGAAGCCCTGATAAAGGCAAGCGCCTTACGGGATAATATTTCTTTCTGGAAAGAAATTAATGCCCCCTTCTTTGCAGATAATAAGGCAGACTCGATGGAGATAGCCATAACGGAAGATGTGTGGGTTAATTATTTCACCTCCCTATATAAGAAAGATCTAACAGTAACGACCCCACAAGAAGTTTCGAATACCAGGCAGGTGGAACATGCACTGAAGCGAGGTAGTTTCCCTTTAAATGTAGTTATCACCCCCTTTGAGGTCGAGCTAGCAATTACTCAGAGTGCTAACTTAAAGGCCCCTGGCCCAGATGGAGTCCCCATTGATTTATTTAAAGAAAACGTAGATCTTTGGGCTCCCCTACTAGCAAATGTAATAAATGCATATAGTAAAATAGGCTTTCCTGACACATGGCATGAAGCTACAGTAATCCCGATATTTAAAAAAGGGGACAGGCAGGACCCAAGATGCTATCGCCCTATTTCCCTGCTAGATACCCTGATGAAAGTCGCAGGCAGAGTGTTGCTAACCAAATTACCAACTTGGTCCAAGAGTAAAGGGATCCTCTCGAAATTCCAATATGGTTTCAAAACGGATGTGGGCACCGTAGAGCAGGGTTTAAACCTCGCCCTAATAGTGAACAAATACATTGGAGTAAAAAAAGGGAATCTGTTTTTAACATTCGTCGACTTAACCTCGGCTTTTGATTGTCTAGACCATACCCTTCTATGGAAAGCCTTGGTTAGATTGGGGATAGATAGAAACATCTTACATTTTATACAGGAATTGTACAGAGATGCTGGTGCCACGGTCAGATACGGCAAAAACGGAGAGTGGACTAGAAAATTCCCAATAGAAAAGGGTGTTCGACAGGGCTGCATCCTCGCGCCATTCCTTTTTAACCTATACATTAACGAGGTAGCAGACTTTTTAAACTATCTTGTAGTGGATTACCCTAAAATAAATGGCATCTCAGTACCACTACTTTTATACGCTGATGATGCGGTGATCATGGCTCGCACACAGATGGGTCCCCAGAAGGCCCTAACGGGATTCTCAACCTTTATGAGCACCAGAGGTCTAAAAATAAATGAGGGAAAAACATTCACAATGTCATGCACTATGAGAAAAAACATACCAGACTGTAAGACCTTTGTTAACAACGCAAAGATAGCCACGACTAAAACATTTTCTTATCTAGGCATTATCTTTAATAACAGGGGCACATGGTCATCAGCAATTACCTCACGGAATTTGGCCTTTTCTCGCACGATAGGTGCTGTTAAACAATTTGCTAAAAGACTGGGTGGGAAACCTGTAGATATACTACTTAAGATCTACACAGCTAAATGTGTGTCCACTGCTGTATATGGGGCTGGCATCTGGGGACTGGCAGATTGCACACAAATACAAACACGGGAAAATGCGTTCCTGAGGCACCTCTTATCAGTCCCCCGTTCCACATCAACCACTATATGCCACAATGAACTTGATAGAGTCCATATCACCGATTTGATAAAGATAGCGCCAGTCATGCTATGGTTTAAGATCTGGACATATGAAGATACAGGTTTCAATAGGGAAGTAATTCAAGACTGTCTAAATCAATCCGCTCCTAGTAAGCAGCCATGGTTAGTCTATGTTAAAAAGTTCTTGAACTCTATTGGTAAACCAGATCTCTTCCTAAATCCAACATCATGCTCACGAATATCAAAAAAAGCTTTAAAAGTGGCATGTCTTGATCTATTGGAGGAAAGGAGATGGTATTTAGATGGGAATAAGTCTTCTATTGTAGCCCATCGTAGCATCCTTCATGGTTTCGGCCTTCATCCTTATCTGGCACCAACCTACTCGTGCTACCATAGAATGCTTTTGACACGAATGAGGACCGAGTCTTTTTTTAGGCTAATAACATTTCCCGCCCCGAATGACTGGTCTGCCAACCTGATAAAATGTCCGTGCGATGACTTATCTAACCAGTCAAACATTCACTGCATTTTTCTCTGCAAGTACTATCAGTGGGAGAGAAAAAGATACCTGTTACCTCTGTTAAAGACATGGGGCTTGAGAAATTGTAAACCAGCACTGAACAGACTGTACATGTTGCAAGATGAACTTACCATTGTGTCAGTGATAACATTTTTGACCTTCACCGTAAAATGCAGAGGGACTATGCGTAATGATTAGGACCTTAAGGTTAAAAATGTATTATATTGTGCCTAATTACACCAAATAATACATAATCATGAGAATGAAATATGCATCCCATGAACTTGGTTGAATTTTATGAACCTTTTAATGAACTTTAGAATCATCTCATGCAATTTAAGAATTCCATCTAATTTGTTTATATGTTGCCTATTCTTGTAATAAGTTTTTAATGAGAAAGTTATTAAGTCTGCCTATGTGTGCACTTTGTATTTATGTCTGCTTTTATGGTTTTTTGTCAAAATACCGAATAAAGCTACTTTTGAATTTGAATTTGACTCACCTGCATTCAGGACATCATTAGATTAGAGACCAAATGTAAGAAAGAAAACAAAACTGGTTATGGGCCTTCTCCAGCTACACTTCCAGATGACTAGCAACTTCCTGTAACAATCAGAATTAACTTAATTCTCCTTCATTTCAGAAAAGAACTAAAGACTTCCCTTTTCAAAGAGCACTATATTGCAACACCTTAGAGTTTCTCTCTCTCTCTCTACTGATTATAGTAGCCCCTCCTCTCAGAAAAAAAAAACTTCGGATCGTAATGTGGCCACTCACTCAGTCCAGCGCTCAGTTGCCCTTGTCTAGCCCGGTGCTATTCAATAACCTACATACATACATCACTTCCCAGAGTACTAATTATTTAATCTCTACTTCCTGAGTCTATATTCATTAGCCTTACCCTCGATCAATTTCACATCTTCCAAGTCACAAAGCGATTTTTATTCAAAGTCCAGCATTTAATCAGTGCTTAATTTCAGCCGGTATTGGCTGGTGCTCGGCACCGGCACTTAATTTGCAACACCTGCGCTTATGGGCAAACTCGACACAAAGGTATTGGAGCACCGGCAACATTCATAAGCACCAGTTGAGGACATATTAATGTTTGGTAGGCACGAGGAGATTAAGTGATTTGCCTAGAATCACTGGATGTTGAGCCAATGCAGAGACTCAAACCTGATTCCCCAGCTCCACGTTCAGCAGCTCTGGCCGTGACGCCACATCTTCTCCCACTTGTAGGGTTTCATGGTTAATACTTGGTTCTGTTAAAGGACGCGCTAATAGGAGCAATGGGCTGGTGCATGCTGCCTCCAGACGAAAGCCCCGGTACATATTTTTTTCACAAATTAACCACTGAGTTCACTTTCCCTTTTTAGCTTTATGGAAGCTTTTGTGGCTTTGGTGAGCCAACAAATAAATGCAATGGCCGATTTTCTGTTTACTTCACCATCGTCTATCTTAAATCTAATATTGCAAGTCAATTCTTGAGTGTTGTTTGTGTGTTTGGGAATACTATGAACACTTTTGTTCCAGAAGATGAATTAACTTTTTCTGTTCTTATTAATGACTGCACTTCTTGGGAGCTCTTTTGTTCTCTCCCTTAAGCACAGCTGGTGACTCCTTTAGGGTCTTTGGAAGATGGGGTACCTCGAAATGATGCTGTGTGAGGCTTCCGTGGCCTGACTCTCTTGCTGCCCATTTTTTATTTAAATGTTTGCTTTATGCCCCCCATGCCATCCACTTTTTTTTAGATAAAAATAAATGTGATGTCGCACGGAACCCCAGATGTATTGTTACCTGGCAAGTATCTGGGGGGGGGGGGGGGGGAGGATGTACGGAGAACCTGGCAGTCACAAAGTCGGTAGTAGGGTGACAGTAGCAAGAAGTCTACAAATCGGTCTGCGCTGGTGCCGAGTGATGCTGCTGTGGCACTGAATGATGCTGTGTTGGTGCTGAGTCATGCTGAGGTTTTGCTGAGTCACGCTAAGCTGTTGGTCAGGTGGTGCTGCACTGAGGCAGAGGTGGTGCTGTAGTGATGATGAGGTGGTGCTGCGCTGGTGCTGAGGCGGTGTGCTGATGCTGTGATGATGCTGAATTGGTGCTGCACTGGTGATGGTGCAGCGATGAGAAGGTGGTACTTTGCTGGTGCTAAGATGGTGCTGCGTGATGCTGTGGCATGCTTAAGTGGTGCTGCTGCGCTGATACTCAGTTGGTGCTGAGCTGGTGCTCTGGTTGTGCTGAATGATGCCAAGTTGGTGCTGTGATGAGGTGATCCTGAGGTAGTGCTGCACTTATGATGTGGTGCGATGTTGGTGCTGAGTTGCTGCTGAGGTGGGGCTGCACTGATGCGGGGTTAGCGCTGCACTGGTTGTGGTGCAGTGAGGAGGTGGTGCAGTGCTGGTGCTCAGGTGGTGCTGTGCTGATGCTGAGGTGGTGGTGTGCTTGTGCAGAGGTGGTGCTGAGTAATGCTGAGATGGTGCTGAGGTGATGCTGAGGTGGTGCTTAGGTGGTGCTGAGTGATGCTGAGTTGGTTCTGCGCTGGTGCTGGGGTGGTGCTGCACTGGTATTGAGGTTGTTCTGGGCTAATCCAGAAGTGGTGCTGCGTTGGTGATGATTTGCTGCTGCACTGGTCCTGGCGTGGTGGTGTGCTGATGTGCTGATGCTGTGGTGGGACCGCGCTGGTGCTGAGTTGGTGCTGTGCTAGTGGTGGTGCACTGATGCAGAGGTGGTGTTTTGCTGATGCTGTGGTGGTGTTGGGTGATGCTGAGGAGATGTTGCGTTGGTGCTAAGTGATGCTGTTCTGGTGCTTAGTCGTGCTGAGGTGGTGCTCAGGTGGTGCTGAATGATGCTGAGTTGGTGCTGTGCTGAGGTGATGCTGCACATATGCTGAGGTGATGCTGGGCTGATGTTGAAATGGTGCTTTATTGGTGCTGTGTTGCTGCTGAGGTGGGGCTGCGCTGGTGGTGGTTCACTTATGTGGAGGTGGTGCTGTGCTAATGCTGAGGTTATGTTGATGCTGAGTTGGTGCCTCAGTGGTGGTTGTGCACTGATGAGGAGGTGGTGCTGTGCTGAAGCTGAGATGGTGCTGATGCTAAGGTGGTGCTGTGGTGGTTCTGTGCTGGTTCTCTGCTGATGCTGAAGTGGTGCTGCACTGATGCTGAAGTGGTGCTACACTGATGCTGAAGTGGTGCTGCACTGATGCTGTGGTGGTGCTGCACTGATGCTGAGCTGTTGCTCCGCTGGTTCTGAGGTGGTACTCAGTGATGCTGAGGTAGTGCAGAGTGATTATTTGGTGGTGCTGTGCTAGTCCTATGATGGTGCTGAGTGAGGCTGAGTTGGTGCTGTGCTGGTGCTCAAGTGATGCTGCGCTAATGCTGAAGTGGTGCTACACTGATGCTGAAGTGGTGCTGCACTGATGCTGTGGTGGTGCTGCGCTGATGCTGTGGTGGTGCTGCGCTGATGCTGTGTTGGTGCTGCACTGATGCTGTGGTGGTGCTGCGCTGATGCTGAGCTGTTGCTCCGCTGGTTCTGAGTTGGTACTCCGTGATGCTGAGGTAGTGCAGAGTGATTATTTGGTGGTGCTGTGCTAGTCCTATGATGGTGCTGAGTGAGGCTGAGTTGGTGCTGTGCTGGTGCTCAAGTGATGCTGCGCTAATGCTGAAGTGGTGCTACACTGATGCTGAAGTGGTGCTGCACTGATGCTGTGGTGCTGCTGCGCTGATGCTGTGGTGGTGCTGCGCTGATGCTGAGCTGTTGCTCCGCTGGTTCTGAGTTGGTACTCAGTGATGCTGAGGTAGTGCAGAGTGATTATTTGGTGGTGCTGTGCTAGTCCTATGATGGTGCTGAGTGAGGCTGAGTTGGTGCTGTGCTAGCGCTCAAGTGATGCTGTGCTAATGCTAAAGTGGTGCTGAGTTGCTGCTGAAGTGGTGCTGAGTTGCTGCTGAGAGTGTGCTGATGTGGTGCTGCACTGATGCTGTGGAGGGACTGCACTGGTGGTAGAGAACTGATGCGGTAGGTAGTGCCGTGCTGATGCTGAGATGCTGCTGTGGTGGTGTTGTGTATTGCTGAGGAGATGTTGCACTGGGGTGAATGATGTGGTGGTGCAGCAGTATTGCTGTGCTGATGCTGAGATGGTGCTGTGGTTGTGCTCAGGTGGTGCTGAGTGATGCTGTGGTGGTGCTGAGTGATGCTCTAGTGGTGCTGAGTGATACTGAGGTGGTGGTGCTGTGCTGGTGCTCAGGTGGTGCTGACCTGGTGACCAGGTGGTGCTGAGTGATGCTCAGTTGGTGCTGTGCTGAGGTGCTGCTGTGCTGATGCTGAGGTGCTGCTGTGATGATGCTGAAGTGGTGCTGAGTTGCTGGTGAGGTGGAGCTGGCTGGTGCTGAGGTGGGACTGCACTGGTGGTGGTGCTATGCTGATCCTGAGATGGTGCTGTGCTGATGCTGAGATGGGACAGCACTGATACTGAGGCGAGGCTGCACTGATGCTGAGGTGGGGCTGCACTAGTGGTGGTGCACTGATGCAGAGGTGGTGCTGATGCTGAGATAGTGCCGTGCTGAAGTTGAGGTGGTTCTCAGGGGATTCTAAGTGATGCTGAGGTGGTGCTGAGGGATGAGCACTATAACTGCTGAATTTATATGATTTTGTGCAAGTAAATTCAGAACCTAACGATACCGCCCCTGTAACCTTTGTTTCTTTTCTGTGAATATCTATGGGTTTTTTAGCACGCAGTTCAATATAACCAGCACCACGGTTTGGAAGCAGGGCCCGGCCAACCCTTCCGCATGCACCCAAACACAACATGGTCTTGGATGCAGTGGGTGTTTTATTCATTTTTTTCCGGATCCATTGATCTTTGTTCTGGATCCAAGAATTTACATGAAGGGACAACAATGAGCACTGCGAGCTATACACGGATTTTGCGAGCGATTAAAAACAATAATGTTGGGGGGGCATTTTCATGGCCATAATTAATCATCAGCTATCATTGTAAGAATACAAAAGGGGTCAGAAAACCTGTCACTTGATCCCTTAATTTAGTATTCAATCCACTTTTCAACCCCAGAGATCGTTCCCAGGTAAAGAAAATGGTGGGTGCAACTTTTCTGTGAAGCTGCGGCCAGTCAACCAGGAGGTCGGTACTGCGCATAAACCCACAGGGTGCCCGCAGGTGGATCCGCCGGTAATCTGCATCCCTAGCTATACACATTTGCTTTAAGTTTAATATCTCTGAAACTACTGAACGGTTTTACACCAAACCACAAAAAACACAGTCTGCGTACCAAATCTAGCTTCTTGCCAATTTGTTGTACTTCTGTCCAGCAGTTTGGGCTGCAGTTGTGTCTAAATGTCCTATGGGAACTAACAGGGGGAAACACGTTTTGGGACCCCCTTTTTTCTATGCTTCTGCTTGACTGAGTGATCACCCAAAACTTTTCAGACAGCTCCTGAAGTACCAGGCAATTTTTTTACGGAAAAGTTCATGGAGATTCATCAGCTGGCACCAAAGATATAGGCTCCTCAAAATCACCTTTTTGATAGCAACTGCGCCCTAACTATAACTAACTAGTGGGATGTTAGAAAAGAGAATCTGATGGCACACGGAGTACCTCTAACAAAGGATATACTAAATACATAACTAAGGCCAATGTTGGTACAATCCAGCAACTCATATCAGGATAAAGGGTCCAAGTGACTCCTAGCTCTGATCACCAACAAATGTGGGAAAAGTTAATCAATTGCCCATCAAAGCTGCTGACATGGGTGGGAGACCAGAAAACTTTCTCACAAAAAACAGGGGCCCTGGTATGATTGCTGGACCCTGGGGAAATTAAAGAAAGCACAATGTTTTTCAGGTTTTCTATCAAAAGGGAAAGAAAGTTTTAGGAAGTGATAAAGAGACTCTAAAAGCAACAAAGTGAGATAAGAACAGACCAAAGAATCAAGGACAGTATAAAGTAGAAAAAATTGCACATATTTCTTAACCCCTTCCACGCTGATGACGAGCTGGGCTCGTCATGGCGTAGCCTCCTCGCACGCTGATGACGAACCCAGCTCGTCACGTAAAGTGCGTTTTTAAAAATCTCAGCGTGCGAGCGGAATTCCGCTAGCGCGCATGAGGTTAATTTAGGAAGGTCTATTAGTAATTTTTCATGTCACTTTCTGAATAGAAACTACACCTTCTCACGTTCGTGGGCAGTAGCTTATAATTCATATAAGGCTTATTTACGGTGGTGTAAATTATAAATATAACAGAAATTAAAAAGACATTTCTCAGTTTTGAAAAAAAAAATCTATATGTTAGCAATCTTTTTCTTTGCAGTCCTTTAAAAATATTTCACACGAAATTTAGATTTTTCAAATCAAAATGTCATTTATTAACTCCCCTGTACGTTCATTTCCCTCTGAAAGTGCACCTTACATGTCCTGCTTGATTGCGAGGTCACAGAGTGATTTATTGTTTTGAGCTGTGAAAAGAACACACTTATCACATTTCCCTAGTTAGTAATTTCAATTATCTGGTTTCACAATGTCCCCAGAAGTGGCAGATATTTAATCTTATCATTTTGTTTAATTAGTTTCAATACTTGATATTCTTTGATAACAGTATCTTACGTATTTACTCTACAAGTCTATTTTGAGATTGGTGTATTTATTAAACCAACTCTTGCAATCTGATTCGTGATTCATCTCAGAATTTTTTGTGCACAGCATTTTCCCAACTGACTGTAGTATGTGTCACTGTCCTTAATAATCTCGGCTGATATGCCAAATTCCTTTCTTCCTGATACTGTGTGCACATATTTTATGATGCGTCCATCTCACATATCTGTACCTTTCCCATATCAATTCAGCATTTGTCATGTGGTAGTCTGGAACGACCCACAAACCTTCACTAAGTGGAGGAACTAGAGGCAGAGGCAGTGTCCTGCAGACACTTGATGGTAGGCAGTGGATGCAGAAGGCAGACCAGGGATTGTACTGAAAAAGGGAGTGAGTACCAACAGAGCAGAACTCAGAATTTTTACTGGCCTTGTGAGAAGACGTCCCTCATGCATCCCTAACCGCAATCACACTCATATGTACAACACACACGAGCAATTTTAATGCCTTTTTCACCTATTATACATCACATGCATCTCTTTCATACTTAAAGGAACTGAGATTCAAACTCACTCAAACTTACACTTTTACAACACAGAAAATGATCTTGAGTAGCCTATTTAACAGTGCGCTTTTCCTTATTCCTTGGGGGTCTCCTTGTGGTTTTCTCCCCCTCCACCCCCAAAAAAGGTAATGGTTTTGTGTTTGAGGATAGCACAGTGACCATTACAAGCAGTACATGTTATTTACTCTGCAACAGGACATTGACTGATTGTCAGAGCGTGGTTTACTCCAAAATTGGTAACGCCGAGCTCCAACATTGTTTAAACAGAGGGATGCACTGTATTTAAAAAAAAATACGATGCCCCGAGTCACACAAGGAAAGTGCGTGGACCCAAACAACTAATTCTTTCTTTTTTTTCTTCTCTTTTTTATTGAGCAGAATTATTATAAGGAAAAAGAAAACCTTAGCTCGGCAAAGGTATTAATTTCACATTAAATATGGTACTTAAAGCTCCTGAGATAAAAATATTTTTGAAAAAGAACATCAGGCATTTTAGAATTTCATCCTTTGAAAGCATAATAATGTCCAAACTTCAAACTAGACAAAGGGTTATTAATAAAGTGCAGTGCATTCCGGTCCTTTAAAAATCCAAATATCCTTACTCTGGTTTATATAATTTAAGATCTCATATTGCTTCTTTAAACATTAAATATTACATCTAATCCCAAAAATGCCAGTCGACCTGCAAGACAGAATACAATATCACACTTTCTAATTACAGAACTGTTCATGTTGAATAAAGTGCAATAAAGTGCTTTTTTTAAAACATAATTTAGCAATTATCATATGTATACAATCTAACTTTAGTCAGCTAGTTTATCCATATACTTCCAGATGATTGAGAATCTTTTTGTGCCTACCCTTTTTGCATAGGCTTCCTCAAAAGTTCTAGTACAAATCATTTTATTATACCAATTTAGATAGTCTGGAAAACTTTAGTTGTCCTCCAATTCTGTAGAATCAGGGATCATACCATCAGAGAAGATATTGCTATGAATGCTTCCTCTCCTTTAGAGATTATTGAGTTTTGCCTCTGTTTTACTACCCCAAAAAGTGCTGGTTACAATTTCTCTGTAGACCTTCGCTGAGAAAGTGCACTGTGTTTCTTGAGTAATTCTGTCTCAAAAACGTGTTAGTATGGTACACTCACTCTGGCTCCATAAAAGCCTATACCAATTTCCTACTCCCCTTAGCTTCATTCTAAAAAAAGCTGCAAATACGGACCCTGTGGCAGGGCTAGATGGAGGGCAATCGTTTTTTATCAGATAAATGATTTGAAGATGCCCTAAAAAAAGAGCTTGCACAGCACTCCACACCTGGCCTGAATTTCCTGCTAATTTAAAGGCCTCTCCCATACTATAAAATGGGCAAGTTCTTTAAAACCCTTACTTTCCCAAAACTTTATCTGGCTATTCTGAATATAGAGGTTCAGAATTTACATTCTGAAAGCTTCAAATATTAATATCCAGCGGTGTAGGTCTCCATGGAGAAAAATATCCTAAGTCTGAGGCCATACACCTGTAATGTCTTGTATCTAGTTTTCTTCGGGAGCTTGGCAGTTTTAATAAAAAATGGAATCTGAGATCCTGCTTCCTGCACCATTTTCTTCCAAAAAGAAGCTATCCAAAGAACCCTTATAATCTATCAACCAGCCCTTGTATCCAAAAAAGAAGCTTCAAAATAAATATGAGCTACGAGAGTGCCAGCCCCCCATGGCTGATGTCTAATTGAAGCACTGAAAGTTTTACCCTTGAAGCCGTTTTACTCCAAATAAATGGGTGGAAGACTGCTGCTAATTCTTTAAAATATGGCACATAGATTTTAATCGAGACATTTGAGAAAAGAAATTCAGCACTGGCAAAATCAACATTTTTATGAGAGCAACTTAGCCAATTAATGTAAGCGGGAGGAGGGTCCATCTATTTAATACATTTTTAATCTTGGAAAGTCATTGTCTCAAAATTCAATTAAAAAAGATCCTCATAACGGTTAGTAACATAAATCCCCAAATATCGAATGGGGAACAAGCTTGCCTTTGTTGATTACACTGAAGAATTCGGCACCCAGAATATTTATAACCCCCAATTGATTCAAACTGCGCAAACTCTGCCAGCATTATTTCCATATCCTGCTCCTTAGGTCTAAGAAAGAGAGTAATATTGTCTGCAAAGACTTTTAATGTATGCATCCCCTCTATTGGTGCGTTTATCTCATGGTTACTCCTAATCCTAAAGGTGAGTGGTTCTATAAAAAAATGTAAACCGCACAGGGGAAAGGGGGAAGTCCTGACAGGTACCTTGATTTATGTCAACCATCCATACGGGGTGAGAATTTATAAAAACCTGGGCATGAGCCCCTTGATATAGGTTCAATAGCTTGTCAATTATTAGTAATGGGAACCTCATTTTTCTTAGAACATAAAAAAGAGCATCCCAATTTACCAGATTAAATGCTTTTTCACCATCGACTGTCATATTTAATTCAGGGGGTT
The DNA here is from genome assembly GCF_964263255.1 of Lissotriton vulgaris. NCBI lineage: Eukaryota > Metazoa > Chordata > Amphibia > Caudata > Salamandridae > Lissotriton > Lissotriton vulgaris. Next base: position 20,751 of record NW_028243529.1, read on the forward strand.
TGGTTGATTTTAGAAAAATCAAGTACTTGGACTAAAGACCCGGTGTTTGATGACATTGATCTGCATGCTACAAATCCTGTCTGATCCTTATGGATCACCGTCTGTGCTATTAAAGAGTACCGATTCACCCAAATTTTCATCAATATTTTATAATCAATGTTCAACTGGCTAATCGGGCTGTGTGTGTAGATATCTTTGGGAAGCTTACCCTTCTTTACAAAACTGACTATAATGGATTCTTTAAAAATAGATGGAACCTCACCTCCCACATTGACCAAGTTGAAAAGCTCAACCGAAAACAGCATTGGTTCATCAAAGGAAACTTTATAAAACTTAGTGGGAAGGCCATCGTTACCACAGGCCTTCCTCACCGGACATTGAGGTAAGGACATGTTGGATTCCTGGAGCTGTAATTTCAGCTGTTATATCATCTACCTGAATATTTGGTGATTGAGGGAGCTTGGTGCTGTAAAAGTATTGGCTGATTTCCTCATTTGATGCCATATATGTTGTTGCATAAATCTTATGATAATCATCTAGAAAGATTTTAGCAATCTTTTCCTTATCGGCAATCAAGACCCCCAGTCCCTGGTTCCTCCAGTTCTAATATTGCTGCAGCCTCCTGCTTAACTCTGCTTGACCAAGCCATTAGTTTCTCCACCATCTGAGTTTCCACATATACGTGCTGCTGGAACATCTGTGAGCTATTTATCTTTTTAAGGATAAAAAATTCCCTTAACACCTGCTTAGCTTCGTTTAAGTGCTGCTCGGCTATGGAAAGTTGCCCTAAACTGCTATTTCTCTGTATTAAAGCTACATCTACTGACTGTTGCAGTTCTAGATCTGGATTGTGCAGCTGTAAAAGCAAACATCTGCCACTGTATTAAGGCCTTAAAGGTCCCCCCAAACTGAAAAAAGTGCTGCTGTACCCCTCTTCTCCTGAAAATAAACTTTCATCCATTTTTTTTGTATTCTCCCCCCATTGGGGGTTCGATAGGAGGAGACGGTCCATCTGCATCCTGGACTTCTCCCTCCTCTTTGCCTCTATTTCGATTTCCATTCTAACTAGTAAAAGCTGTAACACCTGCACCTGAAAATCGCCATTATTTTTGGCTGAGTAGCAGGTAACGCGTGCCATTCACCACAAGCTTTTGCGCTCTTCAGCTTGTGTCTCACGAGCTCCTGAAGCGCCAGCAAGCATTTGTTATTCCTTAGATCCCACCGGCATCCAGGGTCTGGCCCTCAGATAGATTTCCTCCTTTCTACATAAGCGATTCCAGACAGTCCATCTGGCTAACTTCTCGGCCAAAAAAAACAGGCTGACCTGTGGGGTTCCCCAGGGCTCCTCTTCTCAAAACTCTTCTGTTTTCACAAGCTTATGAATAAAGCTCCTGCTATCCCTCTGCCACCGTCCTCCCACTCCCAGCGCCATGAAACCGCTTTGTGTAAGCGCGCTTTACAAATAATTTTAACATAACATAACATTTCTGGTCTGTCCCGGTTTTTGTTTGCCAAAACCTGGTCACCCTACACAAGACTCTGTGAGAACCTGCAGTTTGACAAATTTCCATCAGGGGGGGCGTAGAGATTCCAGTGGACAATAATGAGGTGCCAACCACTTTCACACAAAAAGCCAGGGCAATCTCCGACCAAGAACAGACCAGCCCAATACCAAGGCCATTCAGAAGCAACAAAAGGATATATCACCGGCCGCTTTTCAGCAACAGATGGGAAGTAAAAGGAAAGTCGGGATAGGGTTAGAGTGTCAACTTAAAAGGGGCAGGGCTAGATCAGATGTCCATCAATGGTACCTCCTCACTCAGGAGGAAAGAGCCAATGAGGATAAAACGTTCCTCCAAACCACTCTTAGTAGTGGAGAGGGGTTCAGGCACATACACCCCTCTTTTTCCCTATATAAAACCCAAGGATGTTGTAAGCATGAAGGAAGTTTTGGAAATACAAGTATATGCCTTACCTGTGCCTTCTCTATTCCTCAGCAAAAGGCACACAATTGATAGACAAAATGCAGAACAAATCAAAACATTCTCCCCCAGTCAAAACATCTGGGTTAAATCCATCATTCTTTTGCTCACCATGCCACCCCAGTTTAGACCTGGCCATGTGCAAATCAGTATTGACCCTGTGTCTCATGGGAACAGTCCAGCCCAAACTGCCAAGCCAGGTCCTCCCTGGACCGGAGACAAGCATCCTAGGACCGGTTTTGGGGTTTCACCGCTCTTCAGCCAGGATAGCTTGAATCCAGAGGCACAGTGAGCCCGGGACCTAAGTCTAGGCATACCCAGCACACTTAGGGCACGAAAGCAAAAGACACACAATTGATGGACGGAATGCAGAACAAATCAAAACATTCTCCCCCAGTCAAAAGATCCGGGTTAAATCCATCATTCTTTTGCTCACCATGCCACCCCAGTTTAGACCTGGCCATATGCAAATCAGCCTTGACCCTGGGCCTTATGGGAACAGTCCAGCCCAAACTGCCAGGCCAGGCACTCCCTGGACAGGAAACAAGCATCCTAGGACTGGTTTCGGGGTTTCACCCCTGTTCAGCCAGGATAGCTTAAATCCAGTGGCACAGTGAGCCCGGGACCTATGTCTTGGCATACCCAGCGCACTTAGGGCGAAAAAGCAAAAGACACAAAGGCATATTTACAATGTCTAGCGCATCTCTGCAAATCAGCTGGGATGTGCCAGAACAGATGTGTCACACAATCCCCCCCTTGCGCCACCACGGATGCGTCGCATTTACAATGCGGCGCACCAAAGTGCAAGGAGACCCAGATGCGTGACGCATCTTGTGGCGTAAGGGTAGCGCATTGCTAGAATCGGGTCGCAAGGGTGATGCAACTCCAGCAATGCACAGGGGCCGCCCATACTTAACGTGGTGCGTCACTCCTTATGACGGATTCAAGCAGGCGTAAGAGTTTGACGCAGTGACATCATAAAACTGACTCCGTGAAATCTTGTCGTTTTCACTGCGTCAGTTTTACGGGGCTTTCCTGCGAGGGAACGCCCACCCTGCGACAGACCGCCCACAAGAAACCTGACACAGGTTTCATGTGGCGCAGTGCTTTACAACGGGACGGATCTGCCTAGATGCATCACGTTGTAAATAAGTTGCAACGTGGCGCATGATTTACGCTGCCGCTGCATCACAAAAATGACACAACGGTGGCGCAAATGTGTCGCAAGGGGCTTGTAAATCTGCCCCACAAAATTGATGAACGGAATGCAGAACAAATCAAAACATTCTCCCCCAGTCAAAATATCTGGGGTAAATCCATCATTCTTTTGCTCACCATGTCACCCAGGTTTAGACCTGGCCATATGCAAATCAGTCTTGACCCTGTGCCTCATGGGAACAGTTCCGCCTGAACTGCCAAGCCAGGTCCTCCCTGGACCGGAAACAAGCATCCCATGACCGGTTTCGGGGTTTCACCCCTCTTTAGCCAGGATAGCTTGAATCCAGTGGCACAGTGAGCCCGGGACCTACATCTAGGCATACCCAGCTCACTTAGGGCGAGAAAGCAAAAGACACACAATTGCTCAGGCACATAGGTTAGGTGTGAAGGAGGGGAGGGCAGATCCAAGGGATTATGTGGAAGGGAGGTGGGTTGGTGAGGAATTCCAAAGGGCGTTTTGGAAATAGAAGTAGGGACATACATAACCTATGCCTTTTCTATTCCTCAGAAGAGAAACCGCACCTTAATCTCCCAAATACTCAGAGAGGACTACGGCATCCCCTAGGAGTACATCCTGACTAAATGAAGAGAATTAGGAAGTGATATTTCTCAAATTGCCATTGGAATCTATGTACAAAAAATAAATATTCTTAAATCGTTAAATAGGTTGTGCTTGTTTTTCGGAGTTGGGGGCCTACACCTTCCCCTTCTGAAACAGTGAAGTACCTAGGTGTCTTTCTGTACTCCAGCCTATCCTATAGACAGCACATTGGAAGACTGGTGGGTAAATGTTACGGAGTCCTCAAAACCATACGCAAAGTACTTGACTATTTACCCATCAACACCAGGAAATCTTTAATACATGCACTAGTCACCCCCCACCTGGATTATGGAAACTCCTTGCTTATTGGTCTGAGTAAGAAAGGATTACAGCAGCTGCAGCGCGTACAAAATTCGGCTGCCAGACTGGTCCTGAATTTGTCCAGAAGAGCCTCAGGGAAACAGGCTCTTAAGACACTCCATTGGCTGCCCATACAGGAACGTATCCTGTTCAAATCACTGTGCATTACACATCGTGTAGCCCAGGGGAAAGGGCCAAGCTATGTTCAAAAGCTTCTAACGATCCATTGCCCAAGGCGCAATTTGAGATCATTAGGGAGCATGCTGTTTCAGGTTCCCCGCATTTTCAAATCACGAATGGGAGGTCGCTCGTTCAGATACCTAACCTGTAAGAGATGGAACGAGCTCCCCATCGAACTTAAAATGGAACCGTCGGAAGCGAGATTCCGACTTAAACTGAAAACTTACCTATTCCCTCGAACCTAAGTCCCGCATTATGCCTCTTCTCCCCTTGTGGTACTAGGTACAGTAGGTCTTGCTCGCCAGATGGTCTGCTTCCATAGCGCGGGGACACACTGTTATAGTGTAACCATGCGCTCTACAAATGGTTTTATTATTATTATTATTATTACTTGTTTTTCCTGCACCTTTCCACATAGAGTTTTTATGAACTATAGCGCTCAAGGATTGAAACCAGGTTTTTAGAAGCATGCTGGGGATGTTCAGGCTAAGAAACCAGCAAGGAGAGAAAGTCGGATCTGGAAAATGCACAAAGTGCAGCAACAGGCTCTGGCTGGATGCTGCAAAGCAGGGAGGGAAGGGAGGAGTAAAGATGCAAGGCATAGAAGCAGCAAACAAATGATGGACAGAATGCTGACAATGCAATCATTCTCCCCCAGTCAAAAGATCTGGGTTAAATCCATCGTTCTTTTGCCCACTATGCCACTGGTCCTGGGATGCTTGTTTCCAGTCCAGGGAGGACCTGGCCTGGCAGTTCGGGCTGAACTGTTACCATTGGGCGCAGGGTCAAGGCTGATTTGCATATGGCTGGGTCCAAACTGGAATGGCATGGCATAGAAGTAGGGCAGGGAACACATAATCATCACTGGAAATAGAGAAGGAGGAGCACTAGAAGCAGGAACACCCCAGTTTTGGTGCACCCTAGGACTTTGCAAGTGTATACCAGTTCAAATATTTGGAAATATTCTCATTCCACGAGGAATGCACTGTTGAATTATGGATATGGGTAAAATAAGGACGAGATAAAGATATGAGTAAGGTTACAGGTTCGAGGTGGAGATATGTGATGGGAAACTAAAATCTGAATCAAAATTAGATTTAAAGTAGATGTTTTGAATCAACAGCCATTTCTGTGTGTCATCAAGTTCAAACCATTGGATATTGACAAGATGCCATTCAACTATTTGAATCTTCCTACTCTCATAGATTCACGCTTCTAGGCAGCCGGATTCTAACTTAAACTGCAACCTCATACCTCACCTTAACCCTGGGTATAGCTGACGTTAACCCTACCTCCCATACTAACCCCACCTGATTTATTTATTTTCAAACCGATTACACCATTTTTTTTCTTCAAACCATTTGATTCAAACTACATGGAATTGGAGGCAAAGGAATCTACCTAACGCATTGGCCACACTCAATACTCTAAAAGGAAGCTATATCTGTAAAAACAGGTTCAGATGTTCCACCTACAGAGCCGTAGTGGATGCCTTTCTTAGTCGTAAAAAGGTGTAGGACCCTCACAACCTGTGGGTTCTGGGGAATCAAAGTTCTTAGAATGCTAGATATCATTCTCCATGTTAGAAAATATCTAGAAAGAGCATTGTGAGAACGGTGATACACACAACCCTGTACAGAATAGCCACACCTTTTGGAGAACCTCTACAAGAACTCTGATGACAAATGCAGTGTTCCAGCTGGTCAATAGAAGGGCAAGTGGCTGAACTGCAGAACTAGCATCTTAAAAGAAATCAAGTAATCCACTATAGGTCAGCAGCCGGTAGTGTTGGTGAACCGGGCTAAAATTGTACTGCGTGTGCCAGCACTTAAAAATAGAAGCTGTATACCTCTTTCTCTGGTATTAATAAACTGCCAACTCAATGAATCTCACATCATGGTGTCTCAATTTCTACATATGTATAGGTGTCAATCTGGAATACTCAGTGTGTAGCATTCACACAGCCCAGACGTTGTGGTCTTTATGTATTCCATATGGCCACCAGTCATCTTGATGTTTTAGTGCTCTCAGTTTGTTCGATTTCCCAGAAGCCAAAGTTCATCCAGTAAAAGAATTGTCCTGTTAGATGGCGGCATATAGCCTTTGTCTATCCTATATGTACATGGATCCTACCGGTACAGCATTACCCACATCAAGAGCCTACTAAAACCTGCTGCAATTCACTATCACACTCAGATTCCAGTTAAGGTTTCCTGGCTACAACACAACTCCTAATGAAAGCAATCAAGGCAAATTCTTGATAGAGCAACTAAAAGAACTCTTGTCCTCAAAATGGCTTTGCCATGTTCAGGGTTTGGACCATAAAATTGTTAAGTCCACACTTCTGTGTACTTCTCAACAGGGAATGCACATCAAGGGAGAATCCATAGAAATCAATGATTTGAAAAGAGCTCAAAAGTCAGGCAAGAGTGCTTTGCATATGGAGTGGTGTTTCTGAATGTAGTTTATGGCTGGGTGTAAAACCTTTGAGTGTGAGAAGTGTTTGCTTAACAAATTATAATAATGCTTGTGTTTGACTACTGAGCCATAAACTCTGAATAATTGCACTATCTGAGTTTCATTGGATGGTTCTGGGGTGCTTCATCGTTTGAGAAGACAGATTTTCAAAGAGATGAACAGGGTGTGATACGACACCATCGCAAAATGGGCATAAGGAATTGAAAGACCTTTTGAAAACAAGTGTTTAGTGAGCACAGCAATTGAAATGTTGCTTGCATGGACATACTGAGCTTAGGAACGAACACTCAAGATTTACTCTCATCAAATATACAGAAGAACGCTATTTCCTAGCCGTAGGTGTTTTTAGTGGAAATGCCTCCCTACAGAAGTCCAAATTCTTTGGTCCTGTCAGGACGGCCCTCCACTTAACCTTATGTAGCCTTAGCTAATGCGGTGGTTCACATGTTGTGTTCTGAAACCGACCCAACACCAACTGTTGTATGGCGTTTTAGATTCGGAATGAATTTTCCCGATTCATGCCCTTATACAGGTACAATTTGCGTTGCCCTTATATAGGCATAGAAATCAAACCCTTATTTAGGCATAACCCATGCTACCCAAATACAGGCATGGCTAGTTCCATCCTTTAATCAAACGTCACAACGATTTCTTGGAAAACCAGACTCTTAAGCAGGAGGGACATCCCCTAGCCTGGATATGGATTTCTCCAAGAAACGCATTATTATGCATGAACAACTATTCCTTAGGGGTTCATCCATGACGTTCATATGCCCAACTTTATGTCAAAGCTGGCATTCCTAAACACCTTCAAGGTATACATATACCTTCACTTGCTATAACAAAGCACGAGGTGGTTCGGTGCAGTTCGACTACCTACTTGCCTGACGCAGCTCGCTACAGCAAGTGCCAAAGGAAGCCGACTCTCCAGCTGATGCACTGATCAGAAGCTGTCCTCCTCTGCCGAGAAATCCAGCTCCAGTGTTTCTGACTCGACTTGTGGGGTGTTGGGAAATCGAGTCCCGAGACAGAGATACAAACTTCTTTCATTCTAAAGTATGAAGCTGATTAGAACCTAGAGAAACCTTGGGCAAATCTTGGCAAAAACTAAACCTATGCTAAAGACAAACACCTACTTCTTCCCTCATACTGGACTTAGGTTAGGTACACTGGGGTAGGATTATTTTAGAAGCACCAGTTGAGTATTATAGGCTGTGTTATTTATGTATGTATTTTTATATGTCATAAGCACTAGACAATGCTATTACAGTATTATTTTATAATACTATTCTCGCTGTACGCATTATACTTTGCTTTCTGTCTCACGATTGTAGCAGTTCACCTCTCTTGCATGAGAAAGAAGACTGTTCAATAAATCCCTTTTATTGAAACACCTGTCTCTCTATTTTCTCTGCAACTCTGTAGAAACGAAGCATGCACGAGTGACTGAGTAAAATACTTATCTATTATTTCCACGACTCTGAAGATATTTGTTCCAGTCCTAGGGAAACAAAGTTGTCATGTTTATGCGGTTGTCCAAAACGAATTCCTTCTTGTGTATTCGAGAAAGTTTCTAGTGACCTCAGAGCTAGCTGGCATTCACAATTAAGTTTAGTATATTCAATAGAGACATACTGACCTCAGTCCTATGTCACATCTATAAGATATATTATTACAATGCGCAGAGCCTATTTGGAATATAGGAACTACACTACACTACCTGAATCATGAGTTGATAGAAATTTTCCAAGTTCTTTTGAACTTGATTCCCAGTTCCTCAGAAAGCCAAAGTGTAGTCAAAACTGTGACCATCAGAACACACAGATGAGCAAAAGCTGTGAACATTGTAAGTGTTGTCGACCAGAAAAGGCAGGAGTGCTTATCATCTCACCTCATTGACGAACAGCCTTCTACATTTTCATACCCTCTTCTTTTCTACATGGTATTTGCATGACTGAACGTTCTCCATGGCCAAGTTTGTAGACAATCTTTGGGGCATAATTACATTTACATGAAAAGGGTGCAGCGTTGCGTTATTTTCAAAACGCAAGGATGCTCTGTGTTAACAGAATACAGCGCATCCCTGTGCTCACTCCTGCGCCTCCAAGCGCCAAAGCAGGCACCTTAATGGACAAAAACAATCCTTAATTGGCCTTTTGCTCCTTCTATGTTTGCAGCCCATAGAAAGAGGAAAAAATGAGGCGAAACTAAATCATTTCTTCACGTTGCGCCACATTAAGGCCTCCTTTTGAAAGGCGTTAGTTTTTGGCGCTGCCTCAGACTTACAGATCCTTGTGAATCTGGAGCATTGTCAAAAAACGATGGGTGTTGCTGTGAATACCCACACCAACACCCGTTGCACGGCCCTGTGCTGCAGAAAACTGTGTTGCAGAGGACCATATTTACAAATCTGTGTTAATCCACGGAGTGTCAAAAAAGTGGCTCTCATGAGGTGCTACCGGCTTGTAAATATGCCCCCGAGAGTTCTTGGAATAATTAACATGGGGAGAAATACATTTGTATAGAATGTATTTCTGCAAAATATTGAATGAAACCTACATATCGAGAGTTATCTCCCTACTAAATGTTCGGAGTGATTTGAATCCTCTCTGGTTGGCACTGATAATGCCTAGCAGAAAAACCAGCTGGTCCGGGCTCCGGTTTAGTGTTTTAGGAAGGTCGGCACACAGGGCACATTGTGGGTGATGAAGCTTGTGCTTGTTCTTGTGACCTCATCTCTTTTGTATATACATTCACAGGATTCACTACATTTTGAGTCCATGTAATCAGCTTCACTACAATACATTATTGCTGTATGAAAGGCATTAGTTTCAGACAAGGTCGACCCATCCCTGTTTCATTTTATGGTTAAGTAATTGTAGTTGAGTATATTGCATATGTATTTAATAACCAATATCCAAAGAAACATCATATATGAATGTGGACGCTGTCGATAGCACTAATATTACTCCTCATTGTTTTAGCAAACTGCTCAGTTACTGAACGCCAAATGAACCACTCCTCTGCAGTACAGCAGCAAGGATAGCATGGGCCCTGTTGCAAGCCAAGAAAATGGCCCCTTTGACTGGTGTGGAGGTAGTGTTCAATTTGCCTCTCAGGGCTATGGGCCACTGCACCAATGGTAGCTACACCTCTACCCCTCCGAGATAACCATTGAAAGTTGACGGAGGGTAGAGGGAAATGAGCGGAAGATGAGAAACAGGGAAAGTAATAGAAGGGGCCCACCAAGAAGAGATGCATAAAGCAAAATAAAGCAATCACATCTAATAACTCTTCCAAATATGTATCTCGACTCCCTTCAGGGTCTCCAGTCCACCTCTGTATTATCTGGTTGCACACTGTTCAAGAATGAGCAGACCACCTCTAATCGGGAAAATAAGTGATCCTTATCTTCTCACACAACTCACTGGCATGCAGGTTACCAGAGGAATTACAAAGTGCCACGAATCAGGTGAGGCTTATGAAAATCAATAAGTTTTTTTTCTCCTTCTCAGGGTGCCATCAGTAAGGTCAGGCAACAGGAGAATGCGCTAACCCTGCATGAGGGGGTCATTTTTTATGGTAATAATTTTCTTCATTATCAGTTGCTAAAGGTCCATCTTGTAGAAGGTGACAATAATAGTCCCACCAACATTTGACCCTGTGGACCCGGGGTTCTAGAGATCTACACAATCTCTCCATCCTCAATTCTATGTTCTATCACCCCTTCAAGTGTAAATGGTTCCCACAAAAAATCTGCATTGTTGTAGTTACTGTATGATCCGAGGAGATAGCTGGAAACCCTCAAACTCTGATAGTAACTGCCTTCTATCTTCGAACCTCCTCACTCTACTCTCAAGAGACAGCAGTACTCTTGAGAGTCTTGTTGAAAGTCAGCATTGCCCCTGACCACTTACTTTGTGTTCCGTTCACTCCTCCACCAAGTCCAATGCGGCTCAATGCATTCTCTAACCTAGTCACCTTCTCCATACATTCCAATGTTGGCTCCATGCCCCTGAAGACGTTTCAGGTCACCACCATCTCTCTCTGGCCAGCAACGGTATCTCTAGTTTGCAACGTTTCTTCACTCTCCTCATATGTACCTTTCTTCTTCCTTGTCAGCTGAAAAAAAATCCTTCTTTTCTCTCTTGAGTTTTTTTATCAGCCATGGTTGTAGTCTGTATTTGTGATCCTCTCCAACATACTGCGACTAGTGACCCCTTTGCACCTGATGGAATGTGTCATTTCTCCATGGAAGTCCTCTATGGCCCCTCCCCGCTGCATGCCCCAGTTACCAGCACAGCCACAGGTACTTACTTACTTATGCCTACTACCCCTCCTGGGGTGTAGGCCATCAACCAGGACACTCCAGCCGTCTCTGTCCTGGGCTTATTTTTCAATCTGACTCCAGGTGTGCCCCATCTCCTTGCAGTCAGCCTCTAGGCCTCAGTGCCAGGTGTTTCTTGGTCTTCCTCTTTTCCATTTCTCATGAGGTTCCAGGTCAGGGCTTTCCCATGGTGTTTGATGTGGGCTTATGAAGGGTGTAACCTATTCGACCCCAGCATCTTTTCATGATTCCTTCATGAGCAGGGAGTTGGAAAGTCTGTTGCCATAGGTTGTTGTTTCAGATGTCGTTTGGCCTGTGGATTTAGAGGGTTTTCCTCAGACAGGTGTAGATGAATGTTTGGACATTGTTTGTGGTGGTCACTGTTGTCCTCAATGTTTCTGCTCCATATAAATATACCAAATTTACATTGGTATGCCGCCACAGCGCCTCCAAAGATCTGCCACACCATGAGTCTCGAGCACCGAGTCGCAGATGTCCTTGTTGCCCGACTCCGCCACAGCACCTGTGGCCCCATGGTGAGTCATCAACACTGCAAAGTCGATGCCTCGTGGCTTCACTCTCGATGCTTCAATGACCCCGCACCACCAGTGGAACCGACGCCTCGCCACCAATGCCGCATATCCTTCCCTGTGCCTTGTAACATCTGGGGCTTCCTGATATGCCAAAGACCTGCACCGACAGTAAGGAACTGATGTGCCCGACCTCCGCGAAGCCTCTCTTCATCGGCGCCTCGCAACGTATTTCTTTTAACAAGCCCTGAAGTCATGCGGCCCAGGGGGCAACACATTCAAATGAAAAATGGAGCAGCTTTGGAGCAGCCACTCTGTGTTTCACTGTGCACGCTTCAACCTGCCTGCACTTTTAAGAGGGAAGAGAGATCCCCTTGCAGGCGGGTGCAGTCAGTGCCTGCACCTGCCTGCATGTGGATGTCTGGGGGTCCATAAGATCCCCTGCCCTCCTCCCGAGGGCTGCCATCAGTGGGCGCAATGACAGTGCGCCACCTTTTAGGTGGTTCATTGTCAATGTACCTCCTGACAGCTTCTATGCCTATGCGCCTGCATGAATAATACGGCATGGGGGCAGAGGCAAAGGGATTTCCTCATTTGCATGGGGCCACACCCCCATGCAAATGAAGGAACACCCTCTGGCGCTAGCGCTATCTGTATTACAGAAAGGGCTGCACAAGCTTTTGTGGCCCTTTCTGTAATGCCAAAGTGCCCCGGGGACATGCAAATTGGACATGTCCGTTGAACACCTGGGCACTTTCCATAATGTGGCCCCTGGTGGCTGAATTCCAAAATGTGAAACCAGATAACCTGGAATCAATACCAGCTTTCTTACTTGTCCAAACTGTGTGACCTAGGCAAACATCTTCTTTCAAAGCCTCCTTTTACTTTATTGTCACACATGAGAGCACTTTAAAATACTTGAGTTTGGGATGTGCGATGTACAAGCACCTCTTATGATTCATTCAATAGGCTGTAATGTTGCTCCTTTTACAATAAGAATCTTGTTCAGGTTTAGGGTTTACATGACTATTTTATGGTTTACATGGAGGGCCTGTGAGATATTTACGAGCTGCATTTTGTATTACTACATTAGCCCGGCAAACATACTTCAAAATGCTATTACAAACTGCACTACTAAAGCACTATTGTTTTTTGCACTACTTTAGAAGTGCAGTTTGTGAATAGCACTTTCTATAACTATTTTAGTATTACAGAAGATATTACAAAATACTGTTTATGAATTACCCCAGGCCCTTCAATTTGTGAATAGCTAAAAAGCAGGAAACTTACTCAAAAGTGTCAATCACTCTAGTGTAGGTTACATATCTGAATCAGGCCCATATAATGATTGGTTTACCACAAAACAGTTAATCTGCACACTTAGAAGTACTACTTGAATGAGTGTAAATTTGGACTTCACAAACATTGGCAGTTATGCATTCTTACAAATAGTCTAACCAGTGGCAACTGCTCCATGTAGCATATCAATCCATTGTTTTGCACACCCGTACCCCTCTAGATAGAGGCCCACCTAATGCCAATCAGCAGTGACCCTGTTCCTCATGGAAACAGTCCATCAGAAATCCTTGTCATCTCACCCCTCCACCTGCAGCCTACTGTTTTTTTATGTTTTGAAATTTGAGATTCACAACCTCTCCTCCCCCCCCCCCCTTCCCGACTCTAAGGAACTGGGGGCCAGATGTAGGAGCCCTAATACCAGTCGGTAACGGCTACTTATAGACGCCGAGTTAAGGGCTCTAAGTAGAAGCTTGAGACACACTCCTGAGGCGGAAGCCGGGAGCGATTCACTTTTTAAAATCTTAAAACTGTCACAATTTAACGTGTGTATTGTTGTTTTTAAGAACTTACTTGTTGGGAAATTGGATGCTAGAGGCAGCGGAGCCAGCGCTGACCCTGCACTCTGATTGACAACACTCCTCGCGCCACGAGCAGAGGCCACACCCCTTTTTAGGCCACGCCCCCTGTCGACGCCTACTTATAGACGCCGAGTTAAGGGCTCGAAGTAGTAGCTTGAGACACACTCCTGAGGCGGAAGCCGGGAGCGATTCACTTTTTAAAATCTTAAAACTGTCACAATTTAATGTGTGTATTGTTGTTTTTAAGAACTTACTTGTTGGGAAATTGGATGCTAGAGGCAGCGGAGCCAGCGCTGACCCTGCACTCTGATTGACAACACTCCTCGCGGCACGAGCAGAGGCCACGCCCCTTTTTAGGCAGCGCCCCCTGCCGACGCCTACTTATAGACGCCGAGTTAAGGGCTCTAAGTAGAAGCTTGAGACACACTCCTGAGGCGGAAGCCGGGAGCGATTCACTTTTTAAAATCTTAAAACTGTCACAATTTAACGTGTGTATTGTTGTTTTTAAGAACTTACTTGTTGGGAAATTGGATGCTAGAGGCAGCGGAGCCAGCGCTGACCCTGCACTCTGATTGACAACACTACTCGCGCCACGAGCAGAGGCCACGCCCCTTTTTAGGCCACGCCCCTGCCGACGCCTACTTATAGACGCCGAGTTAAGGGCTCTAAGTAGAAGCTTGAGACACACTCCTGAGGCGGAAGCCGGGAGCGATTCACTTTTTAAAATCTTAAAACTGTCACAATTTAACGTGTGTATTGTTGTTTTTAAGAACTTACTTGTTGGGAAATTGGATGCTAGAGGCAGCGGAGCCAGTGCTGACCCTGCACTCTGATTGACAACACTCCTCGCGCCACGAGCAGAGGCCATGCCCCTTTTTAGGCCACGCCCCCTGCCGACGCCTACTTATAGACGCCGAGTTAAGGGCTCTAAGTAGAAGCTTGAGACACACTCCTGAGGCGGAAGCCGGGAGCGATTCACTTTTTAAAATCTTAAAACTGTCACAATTTAACGTGTGTATTGTTGTTTTTAAGAACTTACTTGTTGGGAAATTGGATGCTAGAGGCAGCGGAGCCAGCGCTGACCCTGCACTCTGATTGACAACACTCCTCGCGCCACGAGCAGAGACCACGCCCCTTTTTAGGCCACGCCCCTGCCGACGCCTACTTATAGACGCCGAGTTAAGGGCTCTAAGTAGAAGCTTGAGACACACTCCTGAGGCGGAAGCCGGGAGCGATTCACTTTTTAAAATCTTAAAACTGTCACAATTTAACGTGTGTATTGTTGTTTTTAAGAACTTACTTGTTGGGAAATTGGATGCTAGAGGCAGCGGAGCCAGCGCTGACCCTGCACTCTGATTGACAACACTCCTCGCGCCACGAGCAGAGGCCACGCCCCTTTTTAGGCCACGCCCCCACGGTCCCCACTCATTGAATCAGCATAAATAATGTGCCTCTCCAGGTCGCGCAGCGGGCGAGCGCAGCGGGCGCGACGTTTGCGCCCCGAGGGGACGCCTAAGGCAAGCCCGTCTGCGCCCGTCCGCGACCAACCGGGGCCAGGGGCCAGCGGCCACCCCCCTTGCTCAACTATCACGCCAGACCATCACCTATCACCCGCAATCCCTTCACCAATTAAACCAGACAGTTGGGTTATCCTGTCTACACACATGGGATCCCTCTACCCAACACTCCGTCTGTAACCAATGTGGCTTTCACTTTTCTCATGGTATAAAGAATCCCACTTCATTCTCCATGTTGTTGCTTAACTGCCGTTCGCTCCCTAAACACTCCGCAGAAATCTCTCTACTATTAGAGGAAATAAGCCCTGACGTCTTTTTCGCCACCGAGACCTGGTTACAGGAACATTCTGAACCTGACCTGGTACAAGCACTTCCTCCTGGCTATCAAATATTCCGCCTCGACCGGAAAAAGGGCATTGGCGGTGGTCTAGCTATAATTTACAAATCAAATTACACTGTCACCAGTACCCCCGTAGACTTCCCAGACTGCGAATGCCTCCCATTTTTCATAAAATTAAGTGCCACACATACCTTTTCGGGTATGCTTATATATCGTCCCCCTGGACCACAAAGGCAATTTCTCTCAGACCTCACCTCGATAGCGGCAAGTCTTGCAGTCAGCACTGCTAATTTCCCAATTCTGGGTGACCTTAACATCCACCTGGATGACCCTAACGACTCTATAGCAAGGGATCTGTTTTTGGGCCTAAGTGCCCTTGAATTGCACCAACGTGTCACCGGGCCCACTCATCAAAAGGGTCATATCCTGGACCCCGTTTTCAGCAACTGTAATAACCTCCACATTGGAAATTCCTCTCCCCTCCCCTGGTCAGACCACTTCCTTATCCCGTTCACCTGGACCCTGCCCGATCACTCCCCCCCCCAACCCCCGTTGGCGCAACACTCACGTAACTGGTCTAAACTCCACCTATCTGAGTGGGAGGAACTCCTACAAGGTACTAAACCTACTAATACATCTATCCCCACTCAAGACAATGACAACTTCAACCTGTGGATCACCAGTTCCATGGATACAGTTTTACCACTAAAAAATTCCCACCCTAAACGGGGCAATCCTACAGCCCCGTGGTACTCAAACGAGCTACGAGAAGCAAAACGTGTATGCAAACGACTGGAGAGGAAATGGGGCCTCAGCTACCTCCCTTCAGATAAATCATGCTATAGAACAGCAATCAAAAACTACAAAACGGAAATTCATCTGGCCCAGGCTAAATACTTCGAACTCAAGATTGAAAACGCAGCGTCCAAACCCAAAGAAATCTATCGAATAGCCAAAACCCTTCTACAACTTCTGGAACCACCGAAGCACCACAACAATACTCAGGCCCATTGCGAGGAAATAGCTGAGTTTTTTTACCAGAAAATTGAAACCATCAACTCCTCTTTCCCCCTCCTCGTCACTCCACCCACAGATTTCGTCAACACAGGTAGCCCGCCAGTCCCTCTTCATGATCTGAACAGCTTTCCTCCTTTAGAACTTACTAATTTGGAGAGACTTATGGGACAGGTCAAATCTGGATCACCCACCGACCCTGCTCCCCCCAGTACCCTCACACAGATCACACCTTTGATCTTGCCTATTATTCTAGACCTGCTCAATTCCTCGCTTCGTACTGGGATCGTCCCTTCCCTATGGAAAAGAGCAATGGTCAAAGCCCTTTTAAAAAAAAAACAATCTCGACCAATCTAACCCCGCCAACTACCGTCCCATCTCCCATCTACCATGGCTCAGTAAACTCCTCGAGAAGCATGTCAACTCCGTTCTCACCAACTTCTTAGAAGTCAATAACATCCTCGGCTCCTCTCAGACCGGCTTTAGGCCCCGTCACGGAACGGAGACGGCATTGATTGCAGTGACGGAGGAGGCATGAAGGATCCTGGACGATGGCGGTTCTACGGCCATCGTCCTACTCGACCTAAGTGCCGCCTTCGACACTGTCAATCATAACATCCTACTCCATCGTCTTGGAGGAATAGGAGTGACCGGGACCGCCCTCAGTTGGATGAGTTCCTTTCTGACTGACAGATCCTTCAAGGTTTTTGAGAGAGACTTCACCACTGCCAGTAGACCACTTAATTGTGGGGTGCCTCAGGGCTCATCCCTGAGTCCCACCCTTTTTAATGTCTACCTGCGCCCCCTAGCTGATGTCGTCCGCCCATTTGGTGTGAAGATCGTCTCCTATACGGACAACACGCAGCTAGTGGTATCTCTTGACCCCCCCCTAAACTCTCAACACAGCCTACACAAATGTCTGGAAGCAGTCACCACCTGGATGTACAGCTCTTGTTTTAGGCTTAACGGGGAAAAAACGGAGATAATGCTCCTAGGTAATAACATCGCCAAAACCATCGACCCCATCTGGCCTCCTTGCTTAGGCAACCCCCCGCAACCCAAGGAGCAAATCAAGAGCCTGGGCATCTGGCTTGACCACACTTTGTCCTTCAACCATCAGGCCACTAAGCTAGCTGCGACCTGTTTTGGCCTGATGAGACTGCTCCGCAAAATTCTCCCTTTGCTTCCATTCCACTCGAGACGAATCGTGGTTCAAGGACTGATCCTCTCCCGCCTCGACTGTGGAAATGCCTTATATCTTGGAGCACCCCAATCCACAATCAACAGACTCCAGGTTATTCAAAACTGCGCAGCAAGAACTCTTCTGGATATCCCCCGCCGAACGTCAGTAAGAGCCAGACTGAGAGATCTTCACTGGCTCCCGGTGAGATCTAGAATCGAGTTTAAGAGCATGTGCATTGCACACTGCTCTTACTGGGGAACAGGCCCTCCCATTAACTCTTCCCTTGTGAAAACCTACCAGCCTACTCGTTCTCTCAGATCTGCGACCTCCCACCTCGCCTCAGTACCACGCATCAGGAAGGCCAGATGTGGTGGTCGTTCGCTCTCCTACAACCTGGCCAGGATCTGGAACTCCCTCCCTCTCAATCTCAGATCCGAACCCAACCTCCTTACCTTCTGAAAAATTCTCAAAACCTGGCTATTCAGCAAAACCTCTGTTTAAAACCAAAACCTAGCCTCCCTCTTCCCACCTCTCCGGATTAGCTCAAGCTCCCTACAGCGCTGGGACGCCCCTGGGTAGCCAACGCGCTTTACAAATCCTCATTCCATTCCATTCCAAATGTAGTAAAAAAGCACCGCAGGGCTGTGCATGGTTACATTCGACAGTCAACAAGTGCTTGGTGAAGTAGCTGGTTTCTGGGAGCGGAAGTGCCCTCTGACTGCATCGTGATGTCGAGTTCTTTAAATCCCTTGAGTGCTAAGGGTGATCCATAAAACATGGAACATTAAGCAGGAACGAGTACCTGCCTAGACACCATTTTGACGGACAAAATAACTGTATACATTATCCAGTGAGGGTATTTCCAGCACCTAACAAGCTGTCACTCACCTAAAAGTACTTTTAATGTAGCTTTTTGACATTTTGTTCAAAAGTGGAAATATTATTACGCACATATTTGCATGTTTTGAGTTTTTATGAAAATGCAAGATGCATCAAAATGTTGTGCAAAAATAAGCATAATAGACAATACAAGAACATGCAGCACAAACGGTCCTGGCTCCTTCCCTTCCACCTATCCCTGGTCCCTCTTCCTTCGCCATGGCTTCTTTATACAGCCGCCGGGAGAAAGGTACAGCAGACCACTCCTGCATGATGCGTCTCATGGTGGATTGCGCCCGAAGGCCAGCAGGCGTCATCGCCTGAGAGAAGGAGGACCTGACGCGCCACCATACTTGCGCTCTCAATCGCGTTGTGTCTTTTTGCTGCAAGGGACGCTTGAGGCTGGGAGGGAAATTCTCTTTCCCTCACTGTGCAAGGAGCACTTTAACCATCGCTGACCAGCTAGTGGGGTGAGCCTTTGTCCCTGATTCCAAGCCCTGCCTGACTGAAGGCTTTCATCCGTTCCTCTCTTACAACATCCAGCCAATGACAATGAGCAAGCGCAAAGGAACGGACACCTTAGGGGCAAATTAATACAAAACTAACAACTCCTGATACAGAGCCCAAATACCATGCAACCCCCACCCTTGATGTCATTGACGATTTATTAGAAGAGGTGGAGTTGTTGCTGGGTGATGATAAAACTAAAAGCAAAGGTACAAGGAAAGTCAAATCACTGATTAAGATTGCGCCATATTTGAGGGGAAAAGAAGCTCACTTTGTATTAATGCACCTAAGCTCACCCTAACTGCTTCAACCCTTGATCATCTACAGGAGGCTGATAAAGCAAGCTCTAATGAAGTTATCCCTGTTTCTCACCCCACTATTCCTTTAGAGCCTTCCATAGTTTGTTCAAATAGCTTTGCTGCTCTAACAGTTAACCACCTATGCTCTGGCCACGCTGAGAGACTAGCAAGTATCAACCTGGTATGTGATAAGGGGGGCTCTTCAGCACTGAAGTCCTCATGGCCTACTGCTGAACTAGCAACAGCACCATCCAGCATTCTAGCGCTTGTTAGCGGTTTTCAAGATGAGAGAAGTGACCTGAATGGGGAACTTGCGCCGCTCACGGCACTGGTTAAGAAATTGCAGACCTCCCAGAACTGTAAATGAGTGTGTGAATGTGCTGTGAACTCCCAACGTTCTGCACATCAACCCCCTGTGGCTGACCTCCAAGTGCGTACCACTTATGGTCCAGGCATGCACATCCGTTGAAGACTGTCTCTAATCAGTGGCTTGGCTAGGGGGTGCGGTCTGCCCCGGGCAGCACTCTTTTTGGGGGCAGCAAAGGTGAGCAAGTTGTGTCTGTCGACTTCCACCATCCTCCACCCCGGAGAACAAGTCATCCGTTGCCCTTCATACCCCACCCGACCTCACCCCTTGGAACAAGTCTTCTGTCGGCCACACCTGGCCGCAATCCTAGGAGCCACCTCAGGTGGCAGTAGGTCTAGCTACGCCACTTTCTCTAATTTCAACTCATTTGTTGCACATAGTGCTGCACTTTCATTTACATTGTTACCCAACCCCGGTGGGTCCAAGGATGCCGATTAGGGCTATAGGCTGTCTATGCTGGACAGATACGATCATCGCCCTCTGGGTTTTTTCCACATTATCAGGTGGGAAGAACTGCACCTAGCGTGGGGCTTGAGGAGAGTTCTGGCACTTGTAGATATGTGTATTTTAGCAAGGTGCCCAAACTGGCTCATGGGTAAGAGAATATGACGATTGATAAGGTCATCCCGCAATTGTTATTCTAAGATTCAATCTGATATCCTTCATGCAAAAGGAATCCAAGGACTGGCTTTTGATCATGTTGAGTTAAGGGCCAGGCACGCTCGCTTGGTAGTCAGCCTAGTGGAACTACACCTGTGGTAGAATCCCCCACCAGGTAGTACTATTCATTTTAATTATAACCCTCCAAGATTTCCCACCCAGTCCCGCACTGCTCGTTTGGCCTATCCTAGGCCAAGGGAAGAGCCAGGGACATCTTTGGGTGATTGACTCAGTGTTGGGCTCCAAGGTACATAAGGTAAAACCAGGGGGGGTCTCTTCCAGTGGAACTTGGACATTGTATGGTTATTTCTGGCAAGAATGGTTCCCCATGTGTGCCGCCACTTGGGGAAACCCCTAGTCCCATGCCAGAAGTATCGCTTCGGAATTATTTTGGCCAGTGGCGGCGCCTCCACTAAGAGGGAGGAGCGTTGTCTCACTGCTTTTTAGCAGTGAAGTTAAGGAAAAATAAAATGATAACAACTTGCGTTATTATCATTATATTTTGTCCTGATGTCCGGCAGCTTTGCGGGCGGGGCTGCTCTCCCAACAGGAGCAGGGGAGTCGCGAGCACTGGGTAAGTGCACATGAATGTTTGGCCGGCTTTCTCGGGCCAGCCAAACATTCATGCACACTATGCTTGTTCTCCATGCAGGCTGCATTACAGCCTGTGTGGAGAAAATGCTCAGCGTCTGAGAGCTGAACTACGGCGCTCAGACCAATCACAATGTTGAGTGTGCTTCCTGTTCCGGCCAGAGCGAGGTAGTACGAGGAGTGATGCAGCAAAAAAGTGGCAAGAATTTAAGTTCTTTTCTTTTTTTTTTATTTACACCCACATCTCCGGTGTACCCCCCTCAAGCCCCCGACTCATGATCCATGCCGGCCGTCACAGCCTGCATCCCTCTGGTCTTGTGCCTGAATACTGCTGGAACCGACTGCTTCAAAGCGTTTTCTTTACATTACGGTTGCATTTCTGAGATTGACCCGATTTAAGGTATGATTATTTGTGTATATCATATGCATTTCCTCCATAAAGTCTCAGTACCCTCCAAGGGTTACGTGGAGGTCAATCACAGTTACGCTAATAACCCTACCGGAGATGGGTCTTGCTGTGTTCCATCCCACCTACCATTGGTCTCTCTCCCTCTTCTGTGCAATCTTCATACAGCTACAGAGAGATAGAAATACTGAACTTATCCTATTCCCGACGTCATCTAATGGCTCCTTATGCCCAGCCTTTGCTAAAATACATAGCAGAGTTACTGAAAGGTTTTCTTTAAATTAGTAATGCATTTGTGAGATTGATCCATTGTTTGTTTTAGGGTACTTCATGTTTTTTTTCCCTACCAGTCGGAACAGTCTCCCTTGTTTAAATGGCAGCGAATAAGGTCTACGCTCTTCGCTCCACCTGATCAGGACTTGTTTTTAACCTACCATCCCACCTACTCCTGGTCTCACCCCCTGGCCTAAACAATCTTAAACAGCTGGTCCTCCTCCTCCTTCTCCTGACCTCCGCTTATTCTATCAAGGCATCCAGGCCAGGCAATACGGTGGAGAGGTAACAGGGGGTTCACTTCTCCTTTCGTCTTTGGGCCTATTAGGACCAAGTAGGGCCAGTATTCCTTGACCTTCCTCTCCCATCTACCCTTCGTCTCTTCCCCTGTCTACCTAACCTACTAGTGACATTCCTACCACTGGAGTTGAGGCTCTACTGCTCCTTGAATCTTTAAATATCTATTATGTTTTGGTTCATGTTTATTTGGGGTTTTAACCCACACAAACATACAGCAGATCATTAAAACACTTACCAGAAGTACATCAATACATATCAAAAGTATCACATTAGTCATGTAAAAAGGCATTCACCATACAAATTATAAAACAAGTGCCAAATTTAAAATACTTATATAAAACGTATCTAGACAGTACATACAAAGATTACTTTAATGAGGCATATCCCTAAATTCCTTGTGCAATTGTTCCCATCAATCAGAATTTCCTAAAATGACAACCCATGCAGATTCCTGGCTAGCCAGATATATTATAAAAACCTTCTTAAACAAACCACAGTAAGAGGTGCAGAATATGACTGAAGAATTCTTGAGGCTGCCAAATAATGCTGTATACCCATGGAGATATATAAGGGATAAACCCAATGAGACCTTGAGAGCCTATCGGTGATTAGCCGCACTCTATAAGAACCCTGACTGATTGATTGATTGATTGATTGATTGATAATTCTTCCACTCTACTTTATATGCCAGGCAGAAAAATGACACATGTTCAATTTTTTCTACTTCCTGGCGATCACACAACATACATATGGTATTATTGGCCTGAAATTAGTTCCAATTGACTGTGAAGCTCTTAATATTGAAAATTTCTTATCTAAATTTCATAAATATTGTTTTAGATAAAGGTGTATATATTCTCAAGGAAAATCCCAAAATGTGGTATAGGTTTAAAATCTAGAGAGTTGGCTTTCAAACTCTCTTGAACTGCAGTCACATGTACTTGACCGCCTCTGTATTTCCAATATTATTTATTTACAACTGTTTTAAATGCAGGAATAATGGAAGGTGTGTTTAACCAGGCTTCACCCGAGCCAAAAGTGGTCAGTCAAAACCTTATGTGCTGAAGCCAAGGCAAACCATTTAAATGATCATGGTTAATTACTTAGGCCATTATTGCTTTACCGTGCAATCTGGCTTAAGGAAGAGACCGAGTTCAATCAACTTATAATCAGGGATTGCCTTGCATTAGATAACTGTATGCAGATACCGCGGCTCAAATATGTTGTAGATTGTTAAAAAGTATCCTTGATATTAATTTGTTGTCAGAAAACTGTCCCCCTAGAGGCCTTGCGAAACAGGATTTTAAAAATATCTTTATGTTACATAAAGTCCAAAAACGTTCAGTAATAACCAATTCCCTCTCTACTGTAAAGATTTACAATAAATATATTGCTGTTGAGGGATTTCAATGTTATCTGAATGTTGTAACTAGGCCAACGCATAGGTTTGTACTAACCAGACTAAGAGTTGGCATTGCTCATGTATTAGTGGCCTTCCCTCACCCTAAAAAGCCCCCCGTGGGTCCATGCCCCTGTGATGGACATTCTAAGCAAAGCACAATGCACTTTATGCTTTTCTGTCCTCTATTTCAGCACGTTAGGATCTCCTTTTTAAAACCATTATTTCTCAATTATGGAGTTTTAAATGTGGAGGATGCTATGTGTTTGTTATATAACTTGGACCACCCTGACGTATGTTTTTATACTGCCAGTTTTATATGTAAATCGATGGCTTTTAGGAAAAGTATGAGTTTTTAATCATGTTTGTATTTTTAATTCTGTTGCCTGTTTGCTATGCTTTTGTGGTCATTTTTACTATGTACCGAATAAAGCTTCATGAACTGAACTGATCATGGTTAATTATTTCCCGTAAACAATCTCTATACAGGGCCAATTCTACAGTGGAACAAAGTCTCGCCTAAAACAACATTTGTATTAGGTTGGCTAGGGTATCATTTTTCCTTAATTTAATATTAAAAAACTAAGGCAATAAAAGGTGTGCTCTGAGGTAAATTAAGGAGTGAGTTAACAAACAAATTCTCCCCTACAACCAACAGATCAATATGCGTGTAGCCCCAAATCTCCGCTCCATACAGGTCCATACAGGTCCACAGATCTTGAGACTGTTGCACATTGAAGTTTTAAAAGTGCTGCAGACCTATGTTGGAGTATAGCCCTTCTGTACTTGGTGTGTCCAGGATTGTTAACTATCAAGTTTTATTCCTAAGTAGTCAAATCTATCCATCTTCTCTAGACGCGTAGCCCCTATGAACATTTTACCCCTGAAAGACCTATGAGGAATAATGGCCATATACTTTGTCTTTTCTGTATTAATTTCTATTCCTTTAAGGTCACAAAAAACCTTTAAAGTGACCCTTGACCTTGCTGGTAGGTCGCTCCCCCACCACACAGCTCTGCCTGTGTGTCCTGACCCTGCCCCAGCTGCCGCTGCTGTAGAAGTTGAGGCCCTCCTCCACCCGCAGGCTACCACCTGCGCCTCATCCCTGGTGGCCAGTGATAGGCCTTAGGTTTGTAACACTGTTGCTGTCTGTCTGTCTTCCCTGTACTGCCCATACTGTCTTCTGGTGTCTGTGACCGCTGTTGCCTGTCTACCCCCTGTGCCTGCATTCTTATCTGTGCCCGTTCTCTTGCCTTCTGTTCCCTGATCGTGCTCGTTTTCTTGCCTTCTGCTTCCCTGATTGTACTCGTTTTTCATGCCTTCTGCTCCCCTGATTGCACTCGTTTTTCTTGCCTTCTGCTCCCCTGATTGCACTAGTTTTTCTTGTGTTCTGCTCCCCTGAATTTTGCACTCGTTTTTCTTGCCTTTACTCCCCTTTGTGCCTCTATACCACTCGTTTCCCCCCGTTTTTTGTGACCTTTCTGCCCTTTCTTGGGACCTTTGTGCCTCTGTGCCTCTCGTTTCCCCCCGGTTTTTGTGTCCTTTTCTGCCCATTCTTGTGACCTTTCTGCCTCTGTGCCACACGTTTCCCCCCGTGTTTTGTGACCTTTCTGCCCTTTCTTGTAACCTTTCTGCCTCTGTGCCACTCGTTTCCCCCTGTTTTCTGTGACCTTTTCTGCCCTTTCTTGTGACCTTTCTGCCTCTGTGCCACTCGTTTCCCCCTGTTTTTTGTGACTTTTCTGCCCTTTCTTGTGACCTTTCTGCCTCTGCGCCACTTGTTTCCCCAGTTTTTTGTGACCTTTTCTGCCCTTTCTTGTGACCTTTGTGCCTCTGTGCCACTCGTTTCCCCCCCGTTTTTTGTGACCTTTCTGTGCTTTTTTGTGACCTTTGACCCTGCTTGCAGGCAGGTCGCCCCCACGCCGCTGCTCGTCACCTGACTGCCTGGTTCCTGCCTCCTTGCTGATTCCTTTTTTCCTGGGTTTTTCCCTCCCTTCTGCCCTGTGCACCAGTTCCCCCCGCCACCCCGCAGCTCCCGATCCGACCCTTACCTGCCGCTACATCCCTGCGGCCCGCCCCCCCTGCACACCCATTCGCCTCCCCGCTGCCGCCTCCCAGCTGCTTCTCCCTCCCAAGCCACCTCATATGCAGGCCGAGAAGCAGCCGCGCAGCGGACGCGCGCAGCGGACGTGCCGCTGGCGCACCGCGCCCATCCGCGCCTGGAACACACCCAGTGCCAGAACCCCTGGACCCCGCGAACGCCACGACACCAGAATCCACTACGACGCCAGCGCTCAACGCCGGCCAAAACCACACCTGCTTCCAGGCCGCCCCGAAACGGACCCATGGACCCTTCTCCTGCCACACCTGCAACTTCACCTGCGACAGAACCACCAAACCTCCAAGGACTGGACCCAACCACCTCCGTTGCATACTCCTCAACACCTGCTCCGCACGCAAACACGCCGTCGAGCTCTGGGATCTGGTCGACACCTCCGCCTCAGACGTGGCCTTCCTGACCGAGACCTGGTGGAACAACTCCTCGGCGCCCGACATCGCCATAGCCATCCCGGACAGCTACAAGTTCACCCGCAGGGATCGCGCCAACAGAATTGGAGGAGGAAAAGCCATCGTCCACAAGTCCACCCTCAAGGTCGCCACCCACGCAGACGACTACCCTCAACACCACGAACACCTGCACTTCCGGATCCACACCGACCCCAACACTCATCCATAGACCCCCCGGACCCCGGGCTCAGTTCAGCGACTCCATCGCCGATCTCGCCAGCACTCACACACTCGCCTCCATGAACTACATCCTCCTCGGGGACCTGAACTTCCACCTCGGGAACAACAACGACGCCAACTCTGCCAACCTAATAGACAACCTCACCAACCTGGGCCTCAGACAACTCGTCACCACACCGACCCACGCCACCGGCCACACGCTGGATCCCGTCTTCTCCACAGGCTCCCACGTCGCCTTCGACCACACCACCGAACTCCACTGGACCGACCGCCGCTGCATCCATTTCACCTTCAAGAAACCAACCAAGCACCACGGCACCCAACAGCTGCCTCGCCGCCGCTGAAGCAAAGTCACCGAAGACCAGCTGATCACCTCCCTCGCCAAGAACCCACCCACCGACCCCACCAACCCAGACGCCGCAGCCCCAAACCTCAGACAGTGGATCGACGACTGCACCAACACCCTCGCCCACTCAAGAAACCCTCCAACAGCCACGCCAACAAGAGAGCCACCTGGTTCACTGATGAGCTCCAGACCTCTAAACGCGCCTGCCGGAAACTGGAGAAGACATGGCTCCACAAACGCACACCGGACAACCACGCAGACCACGAGGACGCCACCCGCAGACACCACCACCTCATCAGATTAGCCAAGAGATCCTCCTTCAAAGATTGCTTGGATAACATCGCACACAACAGCAAAGAGCTCTTCAGCATCGTAAAGGAACTCTCCAACCCCAGTGCCAACGCCAACGCCATCCCACCCTCACAAGATCTGTGGGACTCACTAGCCATCTTCTTCCACCGCAAGATCGCTGACATCCAGGACAGCTTCAACACCACGACTGCCCTGACTACGCCAGACTCCACCTCCCCTGTGAACACCACCAGCGCCAACCGCCTGACCTCCTGGTCCAACGTCAACGACGATGAGACACGCATGGTCATTAACTCCATTCACTCAGGATCTCCGTCTGACCCGTGCCCACACCACGTATTCAACAAAGCAGACGCAGCCATCGCACCCCAACTACGGAAGGTCATCAACATCTCCTTCGAAACAGCGACAGTCCCGGAAAGCTGGAAGCACGCCGAAATCAACGCCCTCCTCAAGAAGCCCAAAGCGGATCCCAAGGACCTCAAGAACTTCCGGCCCATCTCCCAGCTCCGGTTCCCGGCAAAGGTCATCGAGAAAATCGTCAACATGCAACTGGCCCGCCACCTCGAAGACAACAACATCTTGGACCCCTCCCAGTCCGGATTCAGACGTAACCACAGCACCGAGACAGCCCTCATCGCTGCCACAGACGACATCAGGCGCCAACCAGATAACGGCGAAACATCAGCCCTCATCCTCCTGGACCTGTCAGCCACCTTCGACACGGTCTGCCATCGCACTCTAAAGACACGCCTCCTAGAAGCCGGAATCCAAGAGAAGGCTCTTGACTGGACCACCTCCTTCCTCTCCGGCAGAACCCAGAGCGTCCGCCTCCCAACCTTCCAATCCGAAGCCACCGACATCATCTGTGGCGTCCCCCAGGGCTCATCCCTCAGCCCAACGCTGTTCAACGTCTACATGTCCCCCCTCGCACAAGTGGCCCGCTATCACGACCTCAACATCATCTCCTACGCTGACGACACCCAGCTCATCCTCTCCCTCACCAAGGACCCGCACACCGCCAAAACCGACCTCCACGAGAGAATGAAGGCCGTCGCCGATTGAATAAGGGCAGCCGTCTGAAGCTGAACTCGGACAAGACGGAGGTCCTCATCTTTGGACCCACCCTCTCAGCCTGGGACGACTCCTGGTGGCCGACCACACTGGGAACAGCACCAACACCCACCGACCATGCATGCAATCTAGGATTCATCC
Organism: Lissotriton vulgaris; assembly: GCF_964263255.1. Lineage (NCBI taxonomy): Eukaryota > Metazoa > Chordata > Amphibia > Caudata > Salamandridae > Lissotriton > Lissotriton vulgaris. The sequence goes on from NW_028243529.1 coordinate 48,597, forward strand.
CTCTCCATGTCTAAGCAGGTCAACACCGTCTCCTCCTCCTGCTACAACACTCTCCGCATGCTCCGCAGGATCTACAAGTGGATCCCAACTGAAAGAAGAAGAACGGTGACACAAGGCCCTCGTCAGCAGCAGACTGGACTATGGCAATGCACTCTACGCAGGAATCCCAGCCAAACACCTACGACGACTACAACGCATCCAAATTGCCTCCGCCCGACTGATCGTCAACGTCCCTCACCGCAGCCACATCACCCCCCACCTGAGAGACCTACACTGGCTCCCCGTTGACAAGAGGATCACCTTCAAGCTCCTCACCCACGCACACAAAGCACTCCACAACGCCGGACCAGCCTACCTGAACAGCAGACTCAGCTTCCACACCTCCACCCGCCAGCTCTGCTCCGCCAGCCTCGCCCTCGCCCTCGCCGCTGTCCCCCGCATCCAACGAACGACCTCCGGCGGCAGATCCTTCTCCTACCTCGCCGCCAAGACCTGGAACACCTTTCCTACCCACATACGGCAGACCCAAGACCTACTCGCCTTCAGAAGACTCCTCAAGACCTGGCTCGTCAAGCAGTAGCAGCAGCACCCCCCCCCCCCCCCCCCCCTCCCCTCAGCGCCTTGAGACCTTCACGGGTAAGTAGCGCACTTTACAAGTACTCTGATTGATTGATTGATTGATTGATTAAACTTAGTCAAGATTTTTTTTAGGCCAATAGGAGTTCCTGATAATAAAAGAATGCCATCTTCAAAGAACAAGCAAGGTGCAAATAGGCGATTTAACCTAGGAGAGTGATGCATGCAGCTCAGGAGTGTATTCAAGCCATCAATGCTATAGAGAGCAAACAGGGTGGTGGCCAGCACGCAGCCCAGCCTCCCCCCTCAGTGTATCTTCTATGTTGTTGCCACCAATTTGCTCATGGATTGACTCCATAGATCACATACCATGTGCTTCCTGTACCCAGTGTATTAATGGTGTGGCTGCTACTCTGTTGTCCTAGATGAACACTAAAGAACATTTACTACAGAATGTTTTCCTTAGCGGCCTATATCCAGGCTGTTCCTCTGTTGCTCCTGGGTGAACTGTATGAAGCTCTTGCCCATCAAGAAAATACTGAAATCTGCCTAGCACAGACTAATAGGAGTGGGCTTTGGGCCAAAGTCCCCTTAATTTGTGACGTTCTCCATTTGTTTTTCTCCGTCCTTCACATGTTGCCTTGCTCAATATGGTGGGTTTACAGGATCAATTTTGAACTAGGGCCCTAGCTGCCTGTAACCAACTAAGATCTCTGGGTAGCTCCTCGGCAACTCCTGGCTGTTTTCTAGAGAGCATTTACTATGGCTGTTAGAATCCACTGCATGCCTGAGGATTGTGAATCCCAAGCCTTTACAAAAAACTTAGCCAGCACAGCAAGAAGAGAATTCCAAAACTGTCTGGCCAGGTGGTGAATGATTTATTCACATTTTACCTCTTTGAAGATCAGCACCTTCAGTTTGAGAAGAGCTTGATAGGCGACATCCTGAACTTAATATCCCTTGAGTCAAATATTGAAGAATCCCAAAGTAAAAAACATTGAAAGATTGACAACCTTAGGTTGCAATTTCGAATTCAGAGTTAGCCAATGCATATTACAAGGAAGGGATGAAATGGACATATATTTTATACTATGACATAAGACAGGGCAAAGCATGTCGTATCACTTTGAGGGGAAATTAATATTGAGGAATGCCACACATTTTGAGCACCAGTGAGGCATGACAAATGATTTAAATTGAAAATGGGTTCAGTCCATTTAGTAGCCCTGGATTTTTTGCATTTGACTTTGTGGTGTTGGACTTTTACAGTAAGTCAGTTTTACTACCTGGGTCTTATGGTAAATTCTCAGTAATTGGGCTAGGAGTTTTAACCGCCAGTGTACATCTTTTAAGATAAAGACGGTGCTGTGCAACTAGGGTCAGAGGCTATGGGCAGGTTACAAGTGAACACATGAGCACATGCCTGTGAACACGTGTGTGAGCTGATAGTGTGAATGTACAGTCCCTAACATCCTACATACACGCCTTAGGGCACTTTAAGAATTGTCATATTTCCCTAGCTAAGCTCCTAATCAGATTCCCAGATTTTGTTACCCCTGGTGGGCCAGGGTAAATACTGTGCTCTCCAGTAGAGGGAACAAAGACACTCCCCCCACCCCCAAACACACACAACACAACAATTAACAGTGCTAGACCCAGTGTCTGGGAAAGGAAGGAGTGTGGAGAAAATCGTCTTTTTTTATTTTAATCATTTTTTTATCGGATGTTAACACAAATAAAAATAGTGCAAATAGTCGTGACAGCGAGTCCAATTGCACCCAATAATGTAGAGCCTCGGTGCCCCCCAATGCACTACATGGTATATAAAAATAAGCAGCGAATAGGACCAAGCAACAGCGGGTGTGAACTGGTTTGGGGCCACCAGTTATGTGTGTCGAATAATAATACAGGAGGACCATGTTGGGCAAGGGTGTCAGTGGATTGGACCCGGAGGGGGAATTAGCAGAACTGGGTAGGCAGCCAGGGGTGGGAGGGCAGGGAAGTGGCAGGAGGGGCACATGGGAGATTGGATAAGGGTTCAGGGGCGGCTCCTCCACGTGGGCAGAGGCGCGTCACCCCCCTGCTTTCTCGCAGTTCAAAATGTAGAAAAATAAAATGGTATTTTGAATACCATTTTATGTTTCTTATTCTCGCACTACGAGAAAGCAGAAGTCAGGGTTTGGTTGGGGGCGTCTGGGTGGGCATTCCTGCCCCAGGCAGGGGAGGAGTGGCTAGCCCACTGTTGTGGACGCCAACCAAACAAGTCATGCACACTATGCATTTTCTCTATGTAGGCTGCATGCAGCCTACATTGAGAAAATGGCCCCCCAATAGATGCCTGTGCGGTTGGTGTCCTAGCCAATCACAACGCTCCTATTGCAGCATTGTGATTGGCTTAAAGGAGGGGAGGGAGGCTGCCTGCTTCCTGTATGGAGAAGAGAGAGGAGAGAGGAGACACGACGCGGGCCCGGAGGAGATGGTAAGTTAATTTTTTTATTTTAATTAAACCAACCCCCCTCTCCCTGCGCGACCCTCACCCACGAGTCATGCCGGCCGCGACTGGAGGGTTAGGGGGAGGGGAGTCACCTTTTTGAGAGTATTCCACAGGTTTGGGGGACTGGTGCCAGTCAGGGTTGCTCACCAGCTGTGAGGCCGCGGAGAAAGCCTGTGGTACAGTCAATCTGGATAGCATCAGTCGAAGGCATAGGCCTCTCACCTCCTCCCGGGAGAGAGCGGCAGTCTCTGCTTTATTTGTTAATTATCTTGCCACACTACACATAGGCTGTGGCAAGTCAGGCCCACTGGAAGAAAGGAGAAAGTCCATACCTCTAGAGCCAATGTTAAATGTGTTAAAAGTCGTATACTTGTAAAGCGCACAGCTGCCCCAGAAAAGGGGCGTCCCGGCGCTGTATACCGCTGGGGAACCCGTCCTGGCTTTCCCTGTGGGATGGTCCCTACTGGGAATCCCCAAGGTGGAGCCAGGCATCTCCGGCGTTGATGGGGCCGTTGTGGAGATTAGGCAAGCTAATGCCCAGAGTTGCTGAGTGGGACCCCAGGTTAGAGTAGGCACCGAGGCGGGAATTGTCGAGTCCGCTGACCCTGGTCCACGACCCTGCCGCGTCGGGAATTGAACCCTGGTCCAACTTCTGCTCCGGGGTTTGCCGCCTCTAACCAGTGAGCCACACCACTCCACAGAAGTAGTTTGCCTTTGAAGTTTCGAGGGGAAGGAATCAAGCCGCTGACTCATCTAGGGTGAAACTGAGCCTGTCAGGGGAGGTTTTCCCACAGACAATTTGAAGTTGCCATAGAGGATCCCATATCCTAACAGGAGGATCAAAGCCCTCCCAACGCAATAGAGCAATTTAACAATGATTGACCCAGATTCTGAGAAAGGAAGGGATGGGGAGGAAATTTGCATCTGCTCTTCTCACATTGCACCTGCACTGGGAAATTCCAGGACAATGGAAACAAAGGAGGAATTCCAGAACTCTGGATCCATATACAGGAGGGGCTTCCCTTGATGTTTTGATGGGGATGGGTCAGGCAACTGGGGGGCAGAGCTGAGGCTCCCAAGGAAGGTCTTTCCATAACTCACATGATTTCACCATGTTGAAAAGTCCCAGAATATTGTTCAGGAGGGTTGAGTCAGGGGTGTAGTTACAATTTATAATCCTAGGATTTTCCAAGGGTGTCTGGTTCTAGAATGTGTGTGTGTGTAAATGTAGTTGAGCTTATATAGCGCACAGCTACCCGCAGTGGGTTTCCCGGCGCTTGCTTAGGGAACCCGTCCTGGTATTCCCCTGTGAGATATCCCCGGCAGGGTATCCACAAGGTGAAAGCCAGGCATCCCGCCGCGAGGGGCCATTGTGGAGATCAAGCAAGCTATTGCCCAGAGTCGCAGAGTGTGAACCCGTGAGTCGAGAAGGCACCGGAGCGAGAATTATCGAGTCCGTGGAATTTTGAGCCCAAGACCCGCCGAGGCGGGGAATTGAACCCTGGTCCAGGGCCGATCTCAGATTCCGGGTCTGCCGCCTCTAACCCCTGAGCCGCACTTCTCCACTTCCACTTAAAAGCCCCTGTACAAGGGAGAGACAGATGAGAATGCACTGGATCTGGGAGCAACAACAGCCAAATGATACCTAGCGTGAAATAGAAGCCACCTCATCCCCTGCCAGGATGGACTGAAGGCCTTTAACTCCAGTTGGCCCTCACAACTAGGATGGATCTCTGTAGGCCAGTGGCACTGGTTCCTTGGCTTCCCTGGGGAATAGTTAAGGGAAAGGACCTGCTGGGGGACTCTAGATGGTTTCCTTGGACAGTCTGTGGACTGGCCCATGAGTTTGCTGACACACAGGCATCCTTCAAGAGGCAGGAGGCTCTAGGACCTGGTGAGTGCATTCAAGAGTGTGCTTTGCTGTTTAGCTGTAGAGGGGCTGTGCAAGACGTTCCCAAAAGCAGGAAAGAACACCAAGACCCAGGTAAAGAACCAACAACCCAGCTCCAGGCAAAAAGTGCACTTTTGGAGGCTGGGATGCATGAAGAAAATCCTCCTGTAGCTAGGCCTGGCTACCAAGAGCAGATAAAGCCCACAGTTATTAAAATTGGCCCTAGGGGGGCCAAGATATCACCATTCAAAGCTCGGTCCTCTGGAGGAACTTAGCAGAGAACAGAACCCATTGCCCTCAGCCATATCCCAAAGAATGTCCCTACTGTGAGTACTACACCTAGGAGATCATACATCTGTATTCCTTTTTCTTCACTGGGGAAGGTGGTGTGTGTGGGCTACCTTCCCCAGATTAAGTGCGCCCAGGGGGGACCCTATCTTCCCTAGGGATAGCACATTTCAACAAGGTCTGGAGTTTCCATCCCCAGGGACTGAGTAAACTTATGTCTGGTGCCTTGCTCACCCCATCCCCATGCAGGTATGGGGAAACAGGGCACAGCAGCCTCTGGTACCTCTGCCTGAACTACTCACAGTCAGTGATGGTGCACTACTACTGTCGCGGCAGGAGCAGGAGTAGAAAACAAAGTTGTGGCTCCTGCGTGCATCACAGGAGGTGTGCAGGTGCCTAGGGAGGTGGCTGGGGCCCTCGGGCCTTGAGGAGCAGCCCCGGGCTCCCTACCATAACAAGCATTTGCAATGCAATCGGTCTCGCCTTTGGGATTTTATATGTATTTAGCTATGCAGCACGTTAGCCTGGGTGCAGAAAAATCTACTGTTCTTTAACATGGAGGGAGAGTAAGCACTAAACTGCATGACATGCCAGGTGTGGGAACACATGGAGAGAAATATTGCCTTTCAGCTGGAAATTGTATAGTCCAAAGCTCTGTTTTTAATATAAAAAATCAGGGCTTTCGGTGGTCATATCACTGAAAATACAAGACTTGAAAACCGTATTATTGTCTACAGTTGCTTGTGTAAGACAATTTCTATGGACTGTAATCTAGAGAATGCTAAAGTGATTCTGGTATTTTACTGACCTCTGCTGGTCGTTTTCTATCAAGAAAGTTAAATAGAGGCCATTGCCATAAAAATAAAAAAAAGAAAGCCCCTCAGCCGAAAGCATTTCTGGTATCTTACTGACCTCTACTCATGCTTTTCTATCAAGACAGTTAAATAGAGGCTGTTGAACAAGCAGAAAGCAATTCTGGTATTTTACTGTCCTCTACTGGTCGTTTTCTATTAAAACAGTTAAATAGAGGAAGTTGAACAGAAAAAAAGTCCCTATACGGAAGCAGAAAAGTCATAGGGCTTATCTCCAGAGCCCACAAAGTACATACACATATAAGTATATACTAAAGTATATACAAGAAGTCTTGAATGCTCGACCTAAAAAGAAAATACAAAAGCAAAGTGCTGATCAAGGATTCGGGAGAAAAACCATGAGTGGTCAAGCTGATCTTTGTATGCAGCGAATGGGATAGATAGCGCCCCAAAATCATCTGCAACGGGACCAAAATATGCATAACTCTGTATATGGTACCCCAAAAGATGCAGTGGCACCACTAACATTCGGCAAGCATGTTTGTGAGTAAGGGGCTGCAGAACGTGCAGTGCCTCCTCCAGGAATGCGTGTTTTATAAAATAGTCCTATGTCTCCTGGGGCCTTACAATTATGACCCTGGGAAATATATTCGTGGCATTTTCACAAATATTTTTTGTAATGAAACCCAGCGCCCTCATTTTTCTCCCTTAAGTGTACACTTGCAGCTTCTTGTTCACAGTTACCCAAGCCGATTGCATTTTAATCTAAGAACATTCGTTTGTCAGCACCTGCAAAAGTGTTAGTTATTTATGGCTTCTTTATAATTGTTTACTTGTCGTGGAATTTTAAGCTGCTCAAGGCTCCTTTCTTGGCCAGACTTCATGTGACATTCATCTGCTAATTTAGATAACAGCCCTACCCAGTCTGTAAGTAATTATCTACTATGTTTCTCTCCATTACCTAGTTTCTGTTTACTCAAATCACTATTAACCTCGTTGATCTTTTGTGATCACACGCGGTGCTGAGTCACGCTTCCCTTCGTTCTGCAACCTGGTGATTTCACTACTGCACGTGTAAAACGTTAAAAACCAACAATGAATGCACAGATTCCTTCACTTTGGAACATCATTTGTTCTTTAAAAGATGGCACCTGATCAAATATATTATTCTGAAATGCTACTGCCTTCTCCCCAGAGTAGCCCATCCAGCCCCAGCAGATACTAAGCAGTAATACACCTGTGACCAGTATCAGTTGAATTATGCTAGAAACAAAAACCAATGGTAAAGCTAACAGATCTGGAGTTGCCAACCAGCCTTTTGGATCTGTCAATGCTTGTTTTGTCAATTTTTTTGTAAAATGTTATTGTTGGCGAAAGTCCCCAAATCTTTTTGTTCTCAAAACGCACCATTGGCCGAGTGGTCCCTGGGACTGAAGACAACTCCTTAGTGTGTGGATTTGCCGCTGCTCATGAAAGAGCTGAATGCTGCCACTCGCTGTGAATGTAGCCAATGGCTGAAGTGGACTCACCCACTGACCCATGCCAGAGGCTGTAGTGGGTACAAGGAAAATGTGAATGTCCAAAGGTTAAGCGTGGCTAGTTGAAAGCCACCATAAGAAGGTACATAAGGCACATCATTTTAGTGAAATCAAAGGGTCTTGCATAATGGTAGACCAACAAATAACATCTTAGGCACCTGGTTGGAGCTTGCAAATGGAGAGATGGTCTTGGCTCAGCTGGTCATAGCCTGGGTAACAAAATATGAAATCTAGATAGAAACATCTGGATAGCATTCTTGGTAAATACACGTGTTAAAAAGACCACCATGATTATGATGTAGCCATGGAAATGCATAAACATGTTGTGTAGCCTGGGTAGCAAACTGGGCATGGAACGCTGGCAATTTTGTGCATTCTGAAGAACCGTGGTAGCTGTCCGGCTGTCATTAGGAACACTCTTGGTTTAATGACTTCTAACGCATTTATAAGTAACATTGCAGCGGAAGTGGAACAGAAGGTAATTCTGTTTTCGGATGTCATGCTGATTTGCCTGCAGGGGAGAACAATGAATTGTAGTTTTAAAAAGGTGGGGAGTGGTCTGAGAGGTGCCAAGTGGGTTTTAATCCATTTAGTGCAAAGCCGTGCACTATGGGGCATATTTACGAACACTTTGCGTCATGTTTTCTCCACGCAACGTGGTACGTACATGACGCAAAGCTCCAAGTCATATTTATGAAGCCACGCAAAGTCACTTTCCGTGGCTTTGAATAACGTCATAAATATGGAGTAGGGCAACATAGAGCCAATCACTGTGCTGCTTATTCTGCACAAGGAACGCGTTCCATGGGCATTGCGGTGGGTGTTCCCACACAAAAACCATTATTTTTTATGCATTCCCTGATTTACCAATCCTGATAAACCTGGGAATGAATCAAAAAGATCCTGTGCTTCTGATCCAGCGGGTTACCAGCAACAGGTCCTCTAATACCATAGACTCACCTGGGCCCATAAACACACATTCACAGTACCTGGTAATGACTGCTGGGGTCAATTGTTTGTGATTCTTTAATCATTCAAGATTAGTCACTTGTTATTCTCCACTAATCTTTCACTGATCAAAAAGTTCATTCCTCTGGTCAATGGACCAAATTAGTTGAACTAGTTGATGGTGAAATGACATACATTTGATGAAATGACCACAGACTCTGGAAGTATTATGAATCTTTATCTTGATTAATTGAGGTAGTTCTTAGTTAGTTAGAGAGACGTCGATGGTGAATGCTGCAGAACTCAGAATGCTGTTGGAGTGACAAGAGAAGCTGAAGAAGAATCGAATGCAGAGCCACTTTATCTTACATTAATTTACTTAGAAGAAGATCACAGAAGAATCTAGAGGAGGAAGAGAGTGTCAGAGAGGGGTGCTACGCAAGCGTCACTGGTAGAGAGGTCATTTATGCTGTCCAGTTTCCTGTCCTGAAGCCTTTGTTGCCTGATCTTTCCCGGGAGACCCTTCCCAGCTCCTTGGCCAGGGTGCTGGTTCTCACACCATCCTAGGTAATAATATTTCTGCATATGTGCTAAAGCTGTTTTCTCTCTATCCTCTACTTTCTGAGTGACTGTACGGTACTTTGTAAGTGGTTCACATTAAATTATACCCTACAATATTCATGTACCTCCCAATAATGTGTCAATATCATGAAAGTCCTAACTCTGATTGGACAGGCAAGGGGGATGATCATCACACCATGCTTATTTTCCAATGTAGTCTTTCAGTCCATTGTTTTAAAATCCCACCCCTTCATTTTTATTCACAAAATTAAATTTCCATCCGTATTCACATTACATTAGAAACAAAAGTATAAACTTCATCCGTTCCCATTCATCTCTGAGGTTCTCAAGCTGATTCCCAGGGTATGTATCCGTTTTGACCTTGAGCTGCGTTCAAGAGTAAAATCAATCCTTCTGGCTCATTCATATAATGCTTGCATGGAAATCGGGTGGCAAACAGATCTTAGGCTCATACGAAAGGCCCAAGACACGCACTAATAATAAAAGGGTCAAAAAGACATGTTAATTTTGAACATAAATGGTTTCACTGTATACCACCTATCTCTACTCTAATCCTATTAATTATTTATGCTTTCCCCGCATTAACATTAGTAAAATAGCGTGTTTTTTTTCCGGCAAAACAGAAGCTGAGCATGTGAGCTTTTAGGCAGCCATATTAATAGCATTTGCGCAAGTGCAAGAAATTCCCTCAAGCGACAGCTCGTCATACTGCGTAGATGCAGCTGAGGCATGCGCAGTACAGTTTTCCCGTTATCGGCCATTTTACAATTTCACTTGAGTTACTTATTAGTAATACACGTAGGCAAGCTTCTCTTTCTTGTATGTATAATGTTGTGCGTATTAATTTACACAATACATAGTTAATACAATATTAGAAGTTAAATGAGCGGATTGTATGAGAGCAAGTCTCTTTTCTACAAGTCCTTGCTCCATCAATCCCCTCTCTGATGGCATTTTTGAGCCACCACAAATCACCCATCCTAACCAGATGCCAACTTTAGCACATCTCATTTTCTTTCCTTTTTGTTCTTGTTCTTATCTTTGTTCTTTAAATCTTTCATATTGTCATATAGTTTTCTCTTTATTTCTTCTTACTGTATCTCTTCATACTTTCTTTTCGTCCCTTTTCCATTTATTTCATATCTTCGTCTTCTTAGTTTATTAGTGCAACACTTATACCATATTACTATTGTTAAGTCTATTATAGTTATACCAACTAATGGTAGAACTACTTGACCTAGGAAACTTTTCCCCAAATTAGTAAACTAAGTCCCTATTGAGGAAACACTCTTTGTTAGTCTTTCCCATACATTATCAACCTCCACTGGTTTAAATTTTCATGAAGTTTTGTAATATTCTTAATATATCCCCTAATTTCTTTACTTTTATCTGGTATGTAAGTACAACAATGTTGCACTTTCAACATTTTACAGACTCCTCCTGCTTTTGCCAATAATATAGCAAGTGCAAGACAATTTTGCAAAACCATTGATCTGATTGCAACCATTTCTGTATTAATCATCAAGATACCTCCAGCAGTATATGTCGAAAGACAATCGACTACTGTTGATAACTGACAGATTCTATGTGAATTTAGAATGACTCCCACTGAAGGTATCAATGCACTAAATGTCACCTATTATTTCAGAAAAACTAGCTCTCTATCTTTGTGTTAGTTCATTAGTGTTTTCATTGCTTCCAGTGATTCTTTTTACATGGTAAATTTTTCGGAAATACTGTCCTGAAGGAGCAACTCCCATGCCACCGTGCAGGCAGCTTATAATGAGCTTTATTACCACGCATGTAGTAAACTCCAGGACACACTGGATCTGTTCCCCCTTTTAGTCCCCAACCTCCCAAAGTTAGGAAGTTATGTTCACATTCACTGGAACCAATAAATATGTTGTTATAGTCTGTCTTTAATTTATGGAGGCAGGTTTTCCCTGTCTTTACAAAGTCCAGGGAAATCGCACCGTGAGCTTTGCCAGCTGCATAAGTTCCCTCTTTCTCAGCCCAGGGTGGTATATGGGTTTTCTGTTCAGAAGCTTTTCTTTGGAAATCCTGTCTCTTTTCTTCAACTAAATTCAAAAACACTTTCTCCTTTTCAAAAATAATGAACATGGAAGGTTATTCTTGTGTGCCTTTACTATATCTAATGACTTCATTGTTAAGAAACGTTCACCCAAAAACTGTGCATCTAGACAATTAAGCACTGGATTCATATTCTTTCGAATAGGAATTTCTGTAAATACTACATCTATATTTGAATAATAATATTGAAGTTTCCCTGTTCTATAAAATAAACTTGACACTATGCTACATGAAATACCATATGTTAAAGACAAATGATGATATGTGACTCCTTCCACTACTGATGCTAGTAATTTCATACAAACATAACAATCACTAATTTCCATTGTATCTACATACTGAAATAATAATTTTGTAAATACATTCAAAGACGTGTCATTATCTGTTACTGTATGATGCAAATCTACCTCATCTGTTGCTTCTAATTCTACTCTATCTCCTTTCATATTAGCTATCTTTTCATTAGTGTCTGTGTCATTCTTCTTGTCTGATATCATAAGATAAGGTACTGCTATTGCTAGACATAGCCATACTATGATTACTTATCAAACACTACATATGCAAATCCTACAGTATTTCTTTATACAATTTCTTTTTGGTTTTTCTGCAGCCATTTTGACTTAAGAAGATTTCTCTTCTTTTCTTTTGATATAAATCAGAATCTTTAGTACTTCAAGGAGGCCTCACTTCTCCTTCGTCAATCTGTTCTGCAATTATTTCTTCATCTGTATCTTTAAATCTAGATTTTCAAAATCTTCTAGTAGTATATAGGTCCATTCAGGTCTCTTGAATTTATTGTTCAAGACCTTCAACCTTGGACTTCTCCTAATGCTTCTAACAACTGATTGTTCTGACGGAGATTGACTAGTAACTTCGTTCACTTGTTCTGGAATTTCATTCAGTTTTCTCAACCAATATTTCAGCATTTTGCCAATTATCACCCTTTCTAATCCTTTTAACTTGCACTGCACTTTAACCTTCTTTGTCTCTCTCAAGAGCTCTTTTATTCCAGTTAAGTTGTGGCACAATCTGATCTTCCATTTCCACAGTATCACTCTCTATCTGTCCTCGTTCAGGCCTTGTTATTGTGGTTTCTTCTACCAAAACATGTTCTTCTTCTTCAAAATTTTCCTGTTCGGGTCTCTTTTCAGACTGTTCTTTGTCAGCCTGAACTTGTTCTTCTTCTCCTAACTGGTCCTGTTCAGGTCTTACTACAATTGGTTCTTCTGCTGCCCAAATGTGTTCTTCTTCACCTGTCTGTCCCTGCTCAGGGTTTTCGGTTGCTTGGTTTACTTCAGTTTGTTCTTCTGTCCCTGTCTGGTCCTGCTCAGGGTCTCCAGTAGCTTTTTTCTCTATTTCCTGAGCGTGTTCTTCTACATCTTTCTGGACCTCATTAGTTTCTTGTCTTTCTAATCTTGTTCTATTTCTTGTTTTAATGACCACCTCAGGTATATCAATAACTGGCATCCAGTCCTCCTGACTAGTGTTCGGTTGTTCTACCAGTCCCTTCAGAATCTATTCCTCTAGATTCTTCAACTGTACAACCTTCAGCAGCCTCAACTGTTCTAGTCAGTTGTGGTCTCTTTTCAGCAGGAGCTGGAACCCTTATCGTGTGACTGGCATGGATCCAATCGGGCAAACCCGCACACTTCACTGCTGTAGTAGTGACCAGTATGACTTGCAGTGGATCATCCCATTTACTTGCTAGGCATGACTTTCTGGTGTGCTTCTTCACTACCACCCAGTCTCCAGAATTCAAAACATGCGCCTGATCCGGCTGCCTGGAAACTGCGTCTTCTCCAACCTGGTGAGAGACTGAATATGCTAGGTCAGCTAATCCTTTGCAATAATCCAATACCAGATCATCAGATATATTCAGCAATTTATGTCCTATGTACTCCCTCTCTCCCTTCTCTGTCTCCACTCTCTCTCTACTCTCTCTCCACTCTCTCTCCACTGCCTCTCTCTCCACTGCCTCTCTCTCCACTCTCTCTCTACTCTCTCTCCACTCTCTCTCCAGTCTCTCTCTCCACTGTCTACCTCCATTCTCTCTCCACTCTCACTCCACTGTCTCTCTCCACCCTCTCTCTCTACTCTCTCTCACTCTCTCTCCACTGCCTCTCTCCACTCGCTCTCTCTCCACTCTCTCTCTCTCCACTCTCTCTCTCTCCACTCTCCCTCTCTCTCTCTCCACTCTCTCTCCACTCTCTCCCACTCTCTCTCACATATTAGTGTGCGTTTCTCCTATGGGCGTCCGTGGAAATGTTTCCGGGGGGCGAGGGGGGGGAGGGAGGGCACATATTTAACTTCATCACCATCCCCCTTGCTCCCTTCTCCCCTCTGCCTTGCATCCTTCTCGCTCTCCCCTTGCACCCTTCTCCCCTCTCCCATGCACCCTTCTCCCCCTCCCCCTTGCACCCTTCTCTGCCACCCCCTTGCACCCTTCTCCCCGGTCCCTTGCACCCTTCTCTCTCTGCCTTGCACCCATCTCCCCTCTGCCTTGCACCCTTCTCCCCTCTGCCTTGCACCCATCTCCTCTCTGCCTTGCACCCATCTACTCTCAGCCTTGCACCCATCTCCTCTTTGCCTTGCACCCATCTCCTCTCTGCCTGGCACCCATCTCCTCTCTACCTTGCACCCTTCCCCTCTCTGCCTTGCGCCCTTCTCCTCTCTGCCTCGCACCCTTCTCCTCTCTGCCTTGCACCCTTCTCTTCTCTGCCTTGCACCCTTCTCCTTTCTGCCTTGCACCCTTCTCCTCTCTGCCTTGCACCCTTCTCGGCCACCCCCTTGCACCCTTCTCCCCTCTGCCTTGCACCCTTCTCCCCTCCCCCTTGCACACTTCTCCCCTCCCTCTTGCACCCTTCTCCCATCTGCCTTTCACCCTTCACCCCTCTGCCTTGCACCCTTCTCCTCTCTGCCTTGCACCCATCTCCTCTCTACCTTGCACCCTTCCCCTCTCTGCCATGCGCCCTTCTCCTCTATGCCTTGCGTCTTTCTCCTCTCTGCCTTGCACCCTTCTCCTCTTTGCCTTGCATCCTTCTCCCCTCCGCCTTGCACCCTTCTCCTCTCTGTCTTGCACCCATCTCGTCTCTACCTTGCGCCATTCTTCTCTCTGCCTTGCGGCTTTCTCCTCTCTGCCTTGCACCCTTATACTCTCTGCCTTGCACCCTTCTCCCTTCCGCCTTGCACCCTTCTCCTCTCTACCTTTCACCCTTCTCCTCTCTACCTTGCACCCTTCTCCTCTCTTCCTTGCGCCCTTCTTCTCTCTGCCTTGCACCCTTGTCCCCTCTGCCTTGCACCCTTCTCCCCTCTGCCTTGCACCCTTCTCCCCTCTGCCTTCAACCCTTCTCCTTTCTGCTTTGCACCCTTCTCCTCTCTGCCTTACACCTTACTCCCCTCTGCTTTACACCCTTCTCCCCTCTGCCTTGCACCCTTCTCCTCTCTGCCTTGCACCCTTCTCCTCTCTGCCTTGCACCCTTCTCCTCTCTTCCTTGCACCCTACTCCCCTCTGCTTTGCACCCTTCTCCCCTCTGCCTACCACCCTTCTCCTCTCTGCCTTGCACCCTTCTCCCCTCCGCCTTGCACCCTTCTCCCCTCCCCCTTGCACCCTTCTCTCCTCTCTCTTGCACCCTTCTTCCCTCCCCCTAGCACCCTTCTCTACCTTGCACCCTTCTCCTCTATGCCTTTCACCCTTAACCCCTCTGCCATGCACCCTTCTCCTCTCTGCCTTACACCCTACTCTCCTCTGCTTTGCACCCTTCTCCCCTCTGCCTTGCACCCTTCTCCTCTCTGCCTTGCACCCTTCTCCTGTCTGCTTTGCACCCTTCTCCTCTCTGCCTTGCACCCTTCTCCTCTCTGCCTAACACCCTTCTCCTCTTTTCCTTGCGCCCTACTCACCTCTGCTTTGCACCCTTTTCCTCTCTGCCTTACACCCTTCTCTTCTCTTCCTTGCGCCCTACTCCCCTCTGCTTTGCACCCTTCTCCTCTCTACCTTTTACACTTCTCCCCTCCTCCTTGCACCCATCTCCTCTCTGCCTTGCACCCATCTCCTCTCTGCCTTGCACCCATCTCCTCTCTACCTTGCACCCTTCTCCCCTCTGCCTTGAAACCTTCTCAGCCCCACCTTGCCCCCCCCTGCTGATGCCCACATGGTGCGTTCTAACAAGAGTGCTTACCTGAGGCCACTATTTTGCTGCTTCATCCCTTCTCATGTGAGCATTGCCCTGGAGAATGCTCTCTCTGGGGGCCCCCACTCCCACCCTTGTCAGGGTCCTGAGCAGTGCTCTGTGCTGCCTTCTGTTGTCTGGGGCCCCCACCCCATCCTCTTTCCGGGCCTAGTGCACAGCTGAGGGGCCCCCTTCATTTACTGAAAAGAGTGCCCCCCCCCCGCACCGTGGGGGCTGCGAGGGCGTTTGTTAAGCCCCTGGCTTGTGCAAGGGCCCGTGCATTGATGTACATTAAGCTGCAGAGAGCTCGTGGGGCACGCGCACAACCCCCGCCGGTCAAACAGGACAGCCGTGAAATATTGGTGCTGCATCCAGAGGTGGCTGCAGCACGTTTGAAATACAGCATTGTGATGTAATGTAATGTAAAAAACAACTTAAATATTTCACAAAATTGGTATGGGGTGGCCTCTTTCAACAGGTCTGATGTTTGAGCGACTAATGCAACCACTGCTGGGCTCTGTGTTTGACCTCAAGGTCATAGGTGTGAATCCCCCGATGTCAACCAGCCTTTCATTCTCCAGAGGTCGATACAATGAGTATTATTGAATGGGGAATCTGTCTTATGGCGTCAAGAAAACCCGAGGTGAGCATGTGCTTGCAAATATGCACCAGAATATTCTGAATTTCCTATTGTGTAACCATTCTATATACTGCTTATAAAAAAGGCGCATTAGCCTTCGTGGTCCTACCTTTTATCTGCATACTTGTATCCCTGTATGGGCCTGACTGGCAAGATTCTGACTTTACTCCCCTCCCAGCCAGTCCTTCAATGCACTGGTTTGTCTTGACTACCGACTCTACACATTTCCATGGTACACCATGCAGACACCATG
This sequence comes from Lissotriton vulgaris, assembly GCF_964263255.1. Lineage (NCBI taxonomy): Eukaryota > Metazoa > Chordata > Amphibia > Caudata > Salamandridae > Lissotriton > Lissotriton vulgaris. The sequence goes on from NW_028243529.1 coordinate 64,876, forward strand.
GCACCTCCTTAGATTGCAGGTACCTGTGCGCGGGCACTACATGACCTCCTTAGATGGCAGGTACCAGTGTACTGGCAACATGTGACCTACAGTTGGAAGGTACCTGGACGCGGGCAGAACGTGACCTCCCCCTTACATGTGCACGTAAGCTGGCAGGTGCACGTCGTCAATAGACACTACATCACTTCCCTAGTGTGTGGGGGTACACAGGGCTGGCGGATGAAAGCGGACGACACCACTTGTCCTCTCTAGTGAGTGCATGTGGGTGGGCATGTGACATTTTTGAGTGGATGTCACGCACGAGGTGACGTCTCTGACTGTCCGGTGCATAGGTGGGCACCTGCAGTCCTATCTGGGGGTCTCTCAACCACTAGCTAATGGTGGTTTTCGTTTTATTCAGAAAGCGACTGTAAATAAGGCCACATGCACTTGCCTTGCTTTTTTTGTTTTTAAATAATGTTATTAATCTGCATTTCATTGCTTCACTGTGTGCTATGTTGTCTTTGCCTGGCATGGGGTGCCTGTCATGGCAGGAGCCCAGCGAGGCTCTGTGCTGCCTCAGAGGAGCAGTGGAAACTGCTGCCTCTGGGGCCCCCACTCCCACCCTTGTCCCGGGCCTGGCTCCGGCTCTGACTGAAGAGAAACAATGTTGATACTTTGTTTCTCTTCAGTCAGAGGGAGGGGGGTGAGGGGCTCAGAGCAGGCTGCACCTGCTTCAGAGACGGAGAGAGGTTGCTTCAGCGCAAGCCTCTCTCACAGCTCTCAGAAGAGCTGAGGGGGCCGGAGCGGGCCCCCTTCATTAACTGAAGAGAGAGGGGCCCCCCTGCACCACGGGGCCTGCGGGGGCGTTTGTTACGCCCCTGCCTACAATCCACTGTTGACAATAACCCACCACTCCGAGAAACATTCTGATCTCTCTTTGTGTCTGTGGTAATTACATTTGCTTGATTATTTTAATTCTTTCAGTGGTCACTTTTCTCACTCCTCTTTTTATTTGGTGACGCAAGTATTTGTCTCCTGTTCAGCAAAATTGCAATTTTTCTGGGGACACCTAGTGTCCTCCCTCAGCCAAATGATTTAGTAATGCAATGGACTCTGTAACAGTTTTCTATGGATTTAGATGTTACAAGTAAGTCATCGATATACTGCACTAAAACTGAGTCTCTGGGCATGACTAACTTTTCCAAGAACTTTTTCAGTATTTCGTTAAAAATGGAGGGACTTTCTGTATACCCTTGAGGAACACGGTTCAATGCCAAGATACGATCTTCAAACTTAAACGAGAAAAGATACTGGCTATCTGGATGTAAAGGAATTGAGAAAAAGGCTTGGCACAGATCAATTACAGTAAACCATTCTGCGTTCCAAGGGATCTGATAAAGAATCACTCCTGAATTTGGCACAATTGGACAACGAGGCACTACCATTGTATTAATTGTTCGCAAATCCTGCACTATTCTGTACTTTCCACTAGGCTCTTTAAGTCCTATTATAGGCAAATTACAAGGACTAATCAGTATTTCTTTTAAAATGCCTTGCTTAATCATACGATCAATTTCTGAAGCCACTCCTGCTTTTACTTCTGGGCTCATTTTGTATTGTCTGGTGTTGGGGTAAACTGCACCTTCTTTCACTGTTACTTTCACTGGGTCTACATTTGCCATTAGCCCTATCTCTTTTCCTGTGAAATCCCATACTTCTGGGTTCACAGTTGTTTTGAGTTCTTCAGGTGAATCATCTTTGGTCATCAAAGAATACATTTAATCTACTTCTGTGCCTTGTATAGCTAACATTATTTTGTATATCATATCTTCATCAGGGATCTGAAGAGCAACACCATCCGGTGTGCAATAAATTGTGAAGTTCATTTTGCACAATAGATCGCTTCCTAGCAATTTCACTGGACTAGAATCACAGACCACAAATCTGTGCATGTCTTTAAAATGTCCAATGTGAACCTCCATGGGTTCTGTAACTGGGGTTCTAATGTGCTGATTCGACACTCCAACTACTTGGATCGCTTCTCCAGAGAGGGGTAGGTTTGGGATGTCTGCTGTTCTCACAGTAGAACGGGTAGCACCAGTATCCAACAGGAAAGTAATGTCATTGTCTTCCACTTTCCCATCAATAAATGGACCTGACTGATATACCGGCAAGGATGCGCCAAGTACGCATTCCTCTTCCTCGCCCCTCAGGCACCGTCATTGCTCGCTTTCGCGATCTTTTTTTTTCTTTCTCTTTTGTTTACATTTTTTTTATTGAGGGTTAAGATGCAATACAAGGATTAAGCAGTTAAATAGACACAGACAGAGCATTAAAATTTGATACAAAAATACATTAGCAATGACATGATTTTCAAGATATATATAAACAGATGTACAATTCATGATGTGGGAATAAAATTCATTTACATTCAAATTAATATACCGATAAAATACTGACTCCAGATCAAATTCTGGCCTCCCTCCATTTTAAAACGGGAGCCCAATGGCGTCTTCCCAACTCACGTTTTTTAACTCCTTTGAGTTCATATAAACATGACTCAATATTGTGAATACCTACGAGTCTCGAGAGCCACATCTGAAAGAAAGGTGCAGTTACATCTTTCCAACCAGCTGAAATCAGTATTAGAAGCACAGCTACTGACATAAAAACCTGGGCTTCCTCATCCTCTTCCAAAGCCAATTTTGAATCTGTACCCATTAATACCAGCGTAGGGGATAGATCGATCTTGTGACCTAGCAGTCCCTCCCAGAATTTCATGAACTCATCCTTAAGTGGGTCCAGCCTATCGCAGGTAACAAACATATGTACTAAGTCTGCTTGATGTGAGTTCCATCTAGGGCAGCAATCATTGGACCTAACACCCCATGCAAATAATTTAGCCGAAGTATGGTACAAATTAAAAACTGTTTTGTAATGCTGGGCCCGTAGGTTAGAAGCCCGAAAAAGCTTTTTATTTAAATCAAGAGCAAGGTCTAAATCGACATCAGGGTTTCCCAGTTTAGTAGCCCAAGCACTTTCCATTTCCCCAATGCCATCCTGAATCCTCACTACCAGAAGGTCATAAATTACTTTAATCTTTCTGCACCCTCTAACCAGGGCCTCAACAACAGGACTATCTACCTTGGGCTTCAGTTTAGGTCTTAGGGCTCTTAAAGTGTGGGCAATTTGTCCATAAAGAAACCACTGGTTAGCGGGAATGCCAAACCGCTTTTGCAGGTCCTCGAACCCTATAATCTTATCCCCCTCCAAGACATCTCCAATAGTCTTAACCCCCATTCGGTTCCAAGCCTGGAGATTCCTATCTGCCCTCAATTGCGGAAGCAGACATGAGTTTTCCAAATGTAAATAAGAATTTACTTTTGGGGCATTAAAGTGTTTCAGAATAGTTTTCCAGACGGACCAGGCCCCATATAGAGTCTTAAAGCGTGCCTTCTTATAAAACCTACGTTTGACTTTGTGCAACAATAGGCCGGTGGCTTTCCCCCCCAACAACGTCTCATAAATTGAGGGTGGTCCCTGGATCCCAGAGTTTGAATTTTCCCCAGCGGGTCTGACATCAGATAGAAACAAAATTGACATTTGGATCAGGAGGCAAGATCAATGGTACAATCTAAGATTTGGGAGTGCCATACCATCCCTTTCCCTCGGCAGTGACAAAAAGCTAGTAGAGCGTCTAATCTTGCCATACTGCCATATAAACCTTATAAAAACGGACTCCAACTGATTCATTATTTTATCGTCGATAAGAAGGGGTATAGCCCTAAAGAGATACAACACTCTAGGGAACATTAACATTTTTATAGCGTTAACCCTGCCTACCAAAGAGAGATGCAATACATCAATTCTTTTCAATTCGGTCTCTATAGATTTTATTAAAGGGAGGTAGTTCTCTTCTACTATTCTACCGACTGATGCATTAATTTTAACCCCTAAATAAACCGCTGAGTCCACAAATCTAGAATCTGATTTCACAATATTTTTTAACAGATTATCTGTGTTTTGGATTCATTTAGGAAGTACCCAGAGCCCTCACCAAAAGCCTTCGCCATCTGTACCAGAGCCGGTAATGCCTGCTGGGGGTTCGTTGTGAGTATAGCCAGGTCATCAGCATACGCTAGTAACTTATTAACATGGCCGTTAAAAATCACAGGAGGGATACTTGGGCTCTCTAATATTCTCTGGATAAGGGGATCAATATATAAGGAGAAGAGGATAGGGGAACAGGGGCAACCCTGGCGTGTCCCTCTCTTTATAGTAAATTTATCCGACTTTTCCCCCATAACCGTAACTATAGCAGCCGGATCCACATACATGGCTTTTGAGCGCTCTGATGACTTTCTCCCCGAAGCCCCTTCCTGCCAATATTCCCCAAAGAAAGCTCCAATCAACGCGATCGAACGCTTTCTCTGCGTCGAGCAGGATCATGGCGATCTCCCCCCCCCCCGTGGCATCCTGGGCATCAAATAAGGTTATAGCTCTACATGTATGGTCTGTTGTGCCCCGTCCTGGAACAAACCATTCTGCCACGGAGAGACGAGACCGCCAATGATCCTGCCCAACAGCTTAGCCCAGATCTTTGAATAGAGCTTTGTATCGGTGTTAATCAACGATATTGGCCGGTAGGATCAAGGTTTCTCGGCTGGTTTCCCCTTCTTGTGAAAGATTATAATGTTGGTTTCCTTCCACGACTCAGGTACTACCCCTGAGTATACAATCCCATTAAAAAGGTCGACCAACATTGGAACAATCTCACGTTCTATTGCTTTGTACACCTCCAGAGGGATCCCGTCTGGGCCAGCGGCTTTTACGGGCGCTAGCTCCCGCAATGCAACCAGGACCTCGGCATGTGATATATCTTTATCAAGGTCCGCTCTGATTACACCATTCAAACAAGGACCATTATCTGGATACTCCTCCCCCTGGTTGCTCTCAGTATCCCCCACATCATACAGTTTTTTATAAAAATTCTCAAATACCCTCAGTATATCCTTACTTTCCATATAGGTATTTCCATCTTCCTCAATACAAGTGATATGATTTTTAGATTTTTCCTGCCTTAGCCGCAGGGCAAGAGCTCTACCGGCTTGCTCTCCTGTTTCATATCTTTTTGCCCTAGAAGATTGAAAATCCCTTATTGCCCTTTGTGTTACCTCCTTCTGCAATGCCGCTTTAACTGCCACTAATACATTATGGCTTTCCTTACCATCTCCACCGGAGGCAATATCTCTGATATGCTGTTCTTCCGCGGTAGATAGCATGCCCATAAGTTTCTCTACCTCCACCCTATCCTCTCTTCTAAGCCTGGCAGAGCAGCTAATCGTCTCTCCCCTTAAAGCGGCTTTAAAAGCCTCCCAGACCCCATTCCGTGATGTGCTATACCTATTTGCTGCAAAGTATTCTCCCACCCATTTGTTCAAGTGGTCTACAAATCTGTCGTCTGCCAACAATCGCCTTTCAAATGTCCAATGTGGCTTTGACCTCTCCACTCTTCCCAGATCATATATTAGCAACAACGGGTTATGGTCTGAGATCGCTCTTGGGAGTTTAATAATCTTCACCTTCTCATTTTCTGAAGAGGAGATAAAAAGGTAATCTAGTTTTGAGTACTTCTGAGCAGGGTTTGAGAAATATGTATAACCAGGGTTCTGGGGTTCTTTAGTTCGCCATACATCCTGCAGCCCATGCGAGCTAATAAGGGCCTGGACTGATCTAAAAACTCTGGGTTTCTGTCTCACGTAGAATATTCCATTACCCCAATCTGATGAAATATTTAAATCTCCTGTAACTACTAAGGGGGTAGGCCAACTAGCTAACTCTACTTCTAAGAAATCAAAAATTTCAGGATCATCTTCATTCGAGCCATATATCCCACAAAGTGTAAAACCCAGATCCATTTCGGCAATTACCCATCTACCATTACTATCCGTTTTCACTTTCCTGGCTTTCCCAGAGCAGTTCTTGCTAAAATGGCAACTCCCCTAATAGTTGAGGATTGTGTTGAGCATGCCACCAGCTCGAAGCCTTTTAAAAGTAGTAAATTTCTCTTAGCCCAGGGGAGATGGGTCTCCTGAAGACAGAGAACATCTATTCTATTGTGCTTCACCACGTATTCTTATCTTTGCCTTTTCTTCCAGTCGTTCAAGCCGCCCACATTCATTGTACATATTCTAATGTTCGTCATCTAATTGAACAAAGCCACCTACAACAAGAAACTGATCAGATATTTTTACATTTGTTTGCTCTTTTTGTCTTCTTTCCATATTGCACCATTCCCTCCTTTTCCCATTTTCCACCCCAATCCCCCCTCCCCATCCTTCCCCCCCAAACAACCCACCCCCCCTACCTGCCAAACCCCTACCCCGCCACCCCCCAACCACCCTACTCTGTGAGGCGCTCAGACCTAGACTGTGCGTGTGATGGAGCACGGTGTGTGCAGTGAGAGCTACCTATATCAATACATCCAACAATTACCAAAAATTTGGAGCTAAAAAAATTACAAGTCTACAAAAAAGTCAAGCACAAAGTTCAGCATCAGCCGATAGCCAGCAGCCCATTACATCATCTTGAGAGCAGTAGTCATCCTAGCTTCTTATGGAGTCCAAGTATTCCTTCGCTTTGATCTCAGATGAGAAAAACAATGTCCTCCCTTCGTTAATAATCTTCAACTGCACCGGGTTTATTAGAAACTAGCAGCCCGTCCCGACGCTGTCCGTGTATGAATTGCTGTCGGCCAGTAGTATATTGTTTTGTAGGATTTCGTTTTGATAGCATTTCTTATCTGTGACAGGCCAGTTAAACGCTCCGATTCACAGTGCACTGCTGATGCATTTAAGAGGAGTGCGCGTTCAGTAGTGTGTGAACTCGAGTTTCCCTACTTTATTTTTCTTTGCAATATTATATAGCGCGAACTTGACAACATGGCATCAGCACAATTTACATTACAGAAGAACACATTAATTTGTGTTAGGCACTGGGAGACAAAGCGATTTGCGTGAAATCACAGGATGTTGAGCTGATGCCGAGATTCAAACGTAGCTCCCCAGCTCTAAAGTACGCAATTCTAGAACTTGTGGCGGGAGGTGTGTCTAAAAGTGTATGTCGGTGCTGGCCATCAATGAGAGAGACCTGTGCATTTTTTAAATGGGTGGTGAAAAAATATGAGTATGTTGCTGGAGATGTGGGCCGCCGTGCCACCAATGTACTTACCGGGGGAGGGTAAACACCCATTATTCCGCAACTTTCTTTCCGCTTACCATCACTCCGCATACTTTCATTACGAAAGTACCATGAATCCGCAATGCCATTATAACGCATGGCATTACATTTTATATGCTTTTACCACGCATACATTTACAACGCAATTTGTTGTAAATGCATGAATGGTAAAAGCATGTTTTTTAAAAAAATGTTTGGATAAGGTAAGTATGGGTATAGGGCTATATGTTTTAGGGTACTGAGGTATATGTTTTGGGGTGTTTGGGCAGTTTAAGGGTTCAGATATAGTTTTGGTTTATGGGGTACAGTGGTAGATTTAGGGTTTAGGGATAGGTATGGGTTTTGGGGTACAGGGATATTTTTAGGGTTATGGGGTAGGTTTGGGTTTTGGGGTACAGGGGTGTTTTAAGGGTTCAGGGCTACATTTGGGTTTTGGGGTACAGGGGTATTTTTAGGGTTCAGGGCTAGGTTTGGGTTTTGGGGTACAGGATTATTTTAGGGTTAGGTTTGGGTTTTTGGGTACAGGGTTATTTTTAGGGTTCAGGGCTAGGTTTGGGGGTACAGGTGTATTTTTAGGGTTCAGGGGTAGGTTTGGGTTTTGGGGTACAGGGGTATTTTAAGGGCTCAGTGCTATGTTTGGGTTTTGGGGTACAGGGGTATTTGAGGGTTCAGGGGTAGGTTTGGGTTTTGGGGTACAGTGGTATTTTTAGGGTTCAGGGCTAGGTTTGGGTTTTGGGGCACAGGGGTGTTTTTAGGGTTCAGGGCTAGGTTTGGGTTTTGGGGTACAGGGGTATTTTAGGGTTCAGGGGTAGGTTTGGGTTTTTGGGTACAGGGTTATTTTTAGGGTTCAGGGCTAGGTTTGGGGGTACAGGTGTATTTTTAGGGTTCAGGGGTAGGTTTGGGTTTTGGGGTACAGGGGTATTTTAAGGGCTCAGTGCTATGTTTGGGTTTTGGGGTACAGGGGTATTTGAGGGTTCAGGGGTAGGTTTGGGTTTTGGGGTACAGTGGTATTTTTAGGGTTCAGGGCTAGGTTTGGGTTTTGGGGGTACAGGGGTATTTTTAGGGTTCAGGGCTAGGTTTGGGTTTTGGGATACAGGGGTATTTTTAGGGCTCAGGGATAGGTTTGGGTTTTGGGGTACAGGGTATATTTATAGGGTTAAGATGGGTTAGTGTTTAAGGGTGTTGGGATTTTTTAAGGAGTAAGGGTGGGTTATGATTATGGGCTGCAGGGGTACTTAAAGGGAGCACGATATGAGACATGGCATGAAGGGTGGAACGTATCACACGCCCCCAGCGTTTGTCACGCCCCCAGCACACGCCCACAGCACAACGCAGACACACCCACAAGGGACTACTTTGCTGGCACGGTTCTTTTACCTTTTAAATGTATATGGTGAGCGTCTGCATAGCCTATGTCCTTCTGCTGCAACTGCCCTTTCCAATGCTGTATTGGGTGTTGTGATTGGTGCTGTGGTTCCTGAGATTACACACCTCAAAGGTTTGGGCTCTCTCTTTATTATATTAGTATGGATGCCTGCATCTTTTTGTCCTGAAAGGGTTTAATCAGACCTCTTAAACGCCAACGTCTTTCTACCGTTGTGTGGCAGAAATCTGGCCGCACGAAAAATGAGAACCCATCACATCCTCGTTTAGCATTAGGCCTTGCTAGATCAAAGATAGCCTGTCGCAGAATAAAGTTTCCTAAAAAGATCAAAATCGCCCTGGGTTCGTCCCCTTCTTTCATATTCTTTTTGACCTTGAAAGGGGTACGATGAACTTTCGCTATCAGTGTTGTTCATCAAAAGATATTGTGAAATCACAAACTTTTTCTTACCACTTCCTCCTTGAAATCCGGTGTCCGCACTTTACTTTGGCTGATTCACAAAATTTAGCATGGGGGCAGGTGGCACCTGACACTCCTGATTAACTACCTGCTTCGGCTGATTCATAAGCATCCCATTCTACGTCTGCGGATTTAAATTTTGGGTTGGGCCATTTTTATTCTGAATATTTTTACACTTGTTTTTCCAATGTCCAAACTTTCAGCACCCATGACAAGGAAATTTCTTCTCTGCATCCTCTCTACTCATTCGTCCTTTTGATTTAGCACTACTTGCCACATTATCACTCTGATTCTGTTCTTTCATCTGACCATCAGCCTGACTATTTAATTTAAGTTCCTGCTGTTCTGCTAGTTTCACTTGTGCCCACATAATTTTCTCTTTTAGCTTCTTATGCCTTGCCTGAATATCATCCCAACAGTACTTTGCATACTTCAAAACCCCACCTGTCGTCTTGCTCTGCCAGCACATCATGTGTTGTTGAATCATCTGACTAATTTCTGGTTTCAAACCATACACAAATCGATACACAAAATGACGCATATCCTTATCTCCAATGTTCTCAAAGCCACTATATTGATTGAATAATTGTAGCAGTCGCTCATAATATGCATGAACAGACTCATTCGATTCTTGGGTTGTTCTGTCTATTTTTACCCACTCTGTTTCCTTTGGAGGAATTTTCCTTTCAAAAAAGTTATTACTTGGTGATATTTCTTCATCACATCATCTGAAGGTGCTCCTATTTTTGCATCTCTTGGGTACTCTTCGCTAGGCCAATCAATTGTGATCGTACATTCTGTCCATAAATCAGCAGGTACCACTATATCAAACAGACCATCCAAGTCTTTCAACAAAACCTTCGAAACGTTCACAAACCTCTCAACCTGTTTGTATTATTCAACTGGCTTCTCTTTCAGTTTAGGGAAATCGTTTGTAAATGACAAAATATCTTGTTGACTCCATGGAACATGAACATATCCACCACCAGCTACTTCTATCATAGGACACAATCTTTCTACTTTTCCTGACTCTTTCAACATATATGCAGTAGATGCTTCCTTTGCCTGAGCTTTCTCCTTCTTCCTTATCCACCTCATTCTCCACCTGTCAATGTCTCCCCACTTTTGCAAAATATTCAACAACTCCTTTACCTGCAACTTCTTTCCAGACACATTCATGTTTTCTAAATCTTTGTCAGTAAAATCCACTCGATAAGGTTTCTGTAATACTTTTGATCTCCCTATCTCAATTCCCAGTTCTGAGGCAAGTTCTGTCAATTTCACGTGAAACAATCTCGCATTCCTGGTTATATTTCTACAAATGAATCACACACTCTTCCTCAATGTAAGAATTCAATCTTTCTATTCCCACATTTCCAGCTATCATCTCTTCCAATTTTACTTTCATTTTGTAAATATCCAATATTTTAGGCGGTGTACTTTGTTTGTCTATTCCCTGTGCCCATCTCTTCAGATCCTCTGGAGTTACTGCTGTTGCACTTTTGGCTCCAGAGGATGCCAGTGATCTTCCGTCTTTTGAACTGCTAGGTGAAGCTCTTTTTGGGGTTTCACTTACTGAGTCTCCTATTGGTAAATCCATTAACGAAATTACTGAATCACACTCACTTGCTTGATTATCTATTATCATAGTATCTTTTGTGGGTTTGCTTAAGGGAGCTGGTACAACTGTTGGTTTAATGCAATTTGCTTTGTCCCCATACAATGGAACAACAGGACCTATAGTTACTGGTATTGTCAATGCTTCAGGTTTCAAGTTTAATTGACCTATCTTTTGTATTAATTATTCTCTGTTTTTGTTCAATGGTTCGTTTTCCCTATCTTGAAGTACCCTATTAATGTTTGGATCATGTACAATTTGTGAAATCAAGGGTGTTCCCAATACTGGTGCACTTGGGATGATTCTACTTGGTCCTTCTTGGTACGGTGGAGCATTTTTAGTTAAAATATCGTCTAATAACTCATCTTCTGATTCCCCATATCCTGTCATATTTAGATGTTTTGATTTTTCTTTACACTTACTCCCTGATTGTTCGTCAGCCACTAATACTGGGTATAAACCTTCTGATACCATTGCTCTTCTCCATTGTTTCATCTGATCTTCACGTTATCCATTCATATATCTTGCAAAAATTCCTGTCATTCTCCCTCTTCTGCACTTCTCTCTCTCATATGACTCAGTCCCCCACTCTTTTAATGCCTCACACTGAGTTAATTTAGGTCTGGGTCCTAACTCATTCATTCTCATCCTCAAATTCTGCAAAATTCTTCCATTAAAGGTACCATGCTCTGGAAAAGCTAAAACACCATCATCTTTTGAATATTCCATCCAATTCTCCATCCATACACAAGTATGATAACCTCTCTCCATCATCATAAATGAAGGAGGCGTTTTAGGTGGCGGAATAGAAATTCCCATTCTTGTCAAAACAGGCTTAACTTTCTTAAAGAAATGCTTAATTTTCTTTATAAATGACATTTTCCTTTTTTCTCCATAAATACTGAACACTCGATACAGAAAAAAATGACCTGCAAACCCTTGCGCTTTTCTGTCAGGGCGGCTTACATGAAAAGGCAATTGAGAATCACGCATACAAAAATTTTGTCTACCAATCCAAAAACAGCTTTCATTCAATTATTCAATCTGATTGCGGCTCACGCTTGTGATCTGACCAATGCCAGCGCAGCCTTTCTGATGTCGTCAGTTCTGCTCCTTACTACTGACACCTCCTTTACAATTCGCATCAGTCACACACCCGCTGTTTCAACCTATGCCGGCGCGGCCCTCGTTGACGTCAGTACAACTCCGGTAACTGACCCTCCCTTCACAACGTAATATCAGAACTTTATTTCTTTTACTTTTCCCTTAACTAAATTCTGTTAGTAACAATATTAAAACATTCGCTACTCTGTCTGTTCCGCTAAACAAAGGATAGATTCCAACTTATTCCGGAGACTCATAATTGCTCCTCCTACACTATGAGTAAAACCTTCCGTTTTCCCCCTACTCAAGCTCGATAGAACCTGTTACTCCTTCAGTGTTACCCTTTCTAGATGATATAAGACCAAAGTTTCACCAGCAAACCCCTTTGCTTTCACTCACACTCAACTTCTATATGAAATAGTCCCTAATTTAGCACTGCAGGCCCTGCATAGCTTCTCAATGCTATTCCAACAGACGAGTAACCTCACTGCAGTATGGCTTCTATCACCACCCGCTATTCATTCACCTTGGAATTTTTCCAGGCAACATAACCAAAGACGCTAAGGGGGTCATTAGGATGTCGGGCGGATTGCCTCCGCCAGGCTGGCGGTAGCCACCGCCGGCCTGGCGGAGGCCATTTCCCCGACATCCACTGCCCTATTCCCCCTCCGCCATATTAGGATGGCGGGGGCAGGGAACGCGGCGGTGTAAAACACCGCCCGCCAGCCATATTACAATGGGCAAATTGACATGACAAGCGGGCTTCACTCTGGGGGCCCCCCGCGGGCCCCCAGAGTGAAGGAGAATGGGGGGGTGCACACAGGGGGGTATCTGTGGTACCCCCCCCACATTTACATAATCAAAGCGGCAGGCACCGCCCGGTGCCTGCCGCTTTGGTTATGCAAATGCTGCATGTCATTTTCAGTATTGTGGCGGGCGGTGCAGAGAGCACCGCCCGCCACAATACTGAAAATACAGGATGTGCTCGCCACTGTGGCGGGCACATCCTAATTCCCCCTACGGGACCCCCACACCTATGGCGGGCGGTCCCGTTCTCCGTTAGGGTCCGCCCGCCATCCTAATGAGCCCCTAACTCTTTTGGTTAAACATAAATCAATAATCAAAAATCTATATTTATTACCAAACTAGTCAATAATAACCATAGCTCTGCTACCAGAAAACCGATCCAGCTGGTTACCAGCAACAGATACTCTAATACCATATACTCACCTGGGCCCATAAACACACATTCACACTACCTGGTAATCACCGCTGGGGTCAATTGTTTGCAATTCTTTAATCATTCAAGATTAGTCACTTCTTATTCTCAACTAATCTTTCACTGATCAAAAAGTTATTTCCTCTGGTCAATGGACCAAATAGTTAAACTAGTTGATGGTGAAATTACATAAATATAATCTTTTTACATTTAATGAAATGACCACAGACTCAAGAAGTATTTTGAATCTTTATCTAGATTAATTTCATGTGAACCACTTACAAAGTACAGTACAGTCACCATCACTCATAGGAAAGAAGATTCAATTATTCAATCATCAAAACACATACTTTTATATCAAGCAATGACTTATGCTCAGAAAGGAGAGGATAGAGAGAACAGAACATTAGCACATATGCAGAAATTATATTACCTAGGATGGTGTGAAAACCAGCCCCCTGGCCAAGGAGCTGGGAAGGGTCCCCTGGGAAAGCTCTGGCAACAAAGGCTTCAGGACAGGAATCGGTACAGGATAGATGACCTCTCTAGCATCGATGCCTGCGTAGCACCCCTCTCTGACACTCTCTTCCTCCTCGAGATTCTTCTGGGTTCTTCTTCTAAGTAAATTAATGTAAGATAAAGTGGCTCTGCACTCGATTCTTCTTCACCTTCTCTTGTCACTTCGCATCCCGAGTTCTGCAGCATTCAGCATCGACATCTCTCTAACTAATTAAGAACTACCTCAATGATAACCTACAATATTCATGTACCCTCCAATAATGTTTCTATATCATGAAACTCCTAACTCTGATTGGACAGGCAAGGGGGGATGATCATCATACCATGCTTATTTTCCAATTTAGTCTTTCAGTCCATTGTTTAAAAATCCCACCCCTTAATTTTTATTCACAAACTTTAATTCCCATCCGTATTCACATCACATTAGAAACAAAAGTATAAACTTCATCCATTCCCATTCATCTTAGAGGTTCTTGAGCTGCGTTTAAGAGTCACATAATTCCTTCTGGCTGGTTCATATTATGCATGCGTGGAAATCGGGTGGCAAACAGACCTTAGACTCATATGAAAGGCCCATAACACACACTAATAAAAGAGTCAAAAAGACATATGTTAATTTTTAACATAAATGGTTTTACTGTATACCACCTATCTCTACTCTAATCCCATTATTTCATTTATGCTTTCCCCACATTAGCATTAGTAAAATAGCTTCTTTTAATTTCATCCAAACAGATGCTGAGCATGTGAGCTTTCAGTCAGCCATATTAATAGCATTTGCGCAAGCGCAAGAAAGTCCCCCCAAGCGACAGCTCGTCATACCGCGTAGATGCTGCTGACGCATGTGCAGTACAGTTTTCCCGTTAGCGGCAATTTTAGAATTTAACTCGAGTTATTTATTAGTAATACATGTAGGCAAGCTTCTCTTTCTTGTATGTATGTATAATGCTGTGCATATTAATTTACACAATACATAGTTAATACAGTATTAGAAGTGAAATGAGAGGTTTGTCTCTGATCACGTCTCTTTTCTACGAGTCCTTGCGCCATCACTTCTAAATAAGGCATGGCAAGGACAAGGTAATGTTAAGTATGAGTTTTTTTTCAAATTAATTAAATCTGTCTTCTTGACTACAGTTTATAGGCTCAGAGCCTCCAGTTCTAGGTTGTCATAAGGTGTTGTACTAGGATGGAACCTCTTCCCTTTTTTCTAGCTCCTTAGGAACTTTGCATGATCTCAAGGGGCAATGGTGTTGTGTTACAAGTGAGCGTCCATCAAGGGATCTCATACAGAATATTGTTTGGTTAGACCTCTGCATGGCTGAAGGATGGAGTGTCCCAGCCTAAATGATAAACTATCTAATTCCTGCTGCTATTGTTAATCCTCATCTTCATTTGTAGGAGCTCTGCATGAAGAAAACAACTCTCTCCCCATTAGATGGCCCTCTCCAGCTCACAAAATGCTGTGGTGCTGTCTCAGTTTGTCTCTGTCTGCCTCTCTAACACACACTTGGTTCTCTTTGGAATGCACACTCTCACTAACTCTTTTGCTCTCACTCTTGTGCTCTCCTTCACACACTCAAACTCTCTCTTTCCCCCCACCTTCTCTCAGCGCTCACTCAGCACCTCAAACTCCCATGGTCTCACTCTCACTCCCACTCATTTAAGGGTGGATATGTAAGAAATACAGGCCCTGAATCTGAGTAGGCTTGATTTTTTCGGACCTCTGTGTAAACCCCTGTTTGTGCATGTGCTATAATTATGAATTGGGTGGTATTTACCGCTTCCAAAAATTACCAGGTGCATTCAATGTCTCACCCTACTTTACATTTTGGCCGCTAAAGCCTGGCAAACCTATTACATTTAGTGGACACACCATTTACTGTACTATACAAATTTTAGTGCTGTTAGGGCCACAATCTGCATGTTATTCCCAAAAACTCATGAAAGGTGCTAATTATTGCACCCAATAAGTGACATACACCAGAATATCGTTATTTATCGGACACAGCACATAGCACCTTCATTCCAATAAACTCTGAAGGCAGGCGACTATGCTTAGTTAGATAAGTGACATGGTTAGCAGTGTAGTTCATCCTCTGACCTCTGCTTTAGAGAGGTTCCCATATTCTATGATCAGTTTGATGAAGGCTCCATCCGTACCAAGAGGCCCTAATAATAGGTAAGGTGCACCTAACAAATGTTATCATTCATTCAATGCTGTTGACAGTGTTTTGACCCTTCCGAATGTCTGTTACTTTTCACCCCCTTTCATCCCCTATACCTGATGTTGCTCTAAGGGTCACTGTGTAATTGTTGGAACTGGCCCTTCTTACAGGGTCATCCTCAAACTTTTTGCTTATTCCTCCCTTATTTTCCCTGACCCGTGGCTGTTGGCAATAGGACTCTGCGCACTTTACCACTGCTGATCAGTGCTAAAGTGCATATGCTCTCTGTGTAAATTGTTATTGTGATTGGATGTACCTGATTGGCATATTTGTATCAACATTAAGTTCCTAGTAAAGTGCACTGGGTGTGCCAGGGCTGGTGATGACAAATGCTACTAGTGAGCCTGCAGCAATGATTGTGCCACCCACATGAGTAGCCCTAAAATGGTGTCTCAGGCCTGCCACTGCATTGTCTGTGTGCAGACTGTGAACTGCCATGTCCTCCTGGTCAGTGTCCCCACTGATCAGGCCTAACCCTTCCCTTTTTGTGCACATTGGTCATCCCTATGGAAGGCCCAAGGTACCCCCCTGGGCAGGGTGCAGTGTATGTGAAAGGTAGAGCATGTACTGGTGCAGGTGACATGCTCTGGTAGTGAATTACAGCCATTTTCATTTTTCACTGCTGCAAGGATATCTTGCTCCATAGGCTAACATGGGGGATGCTGGCTACAGTGGCTACTAGCATATCTTCCCATAGGAACAAGATAGGACATAAGAGTCTAGTATCCCTGAACTCAGAATTTAATAACACATCTTTTAGGAAAGGTTGTTTTTAAATCCTGTGTTTGAGAACAGCATTTTTAGAAATTTGCTGTTCTCTTGTCTGACCCTTCTGTGTGCCTTGGCCTGTTTGTGTATTGACTGTCTGGTTTGAGAGTGACAGGGGCTGGGGATTCCCCAGGAGGCTGGCTGAGTCAGCCCTAGGCTGAATGACTGCATTTTCAACTTGAGTGGTGGGAGGAGATAGCACCTGGGCCTGAATAGGGCTGTGCATGCCTTCCACAATGCTGGCTCCACCTCCTGCTGGGCGGCGGACAACCCTGCCCCTCACTCTGAAAGGAAAGGAGAAGCACGGAAAACAAAGTGCTCAAGAAATACCCAGAACTGGTTCAGACCGGGCTCAGGGCCCACTTGCACAAAGAGAACGAAGACGTTTAGGGGTATAAGTATAGGACCCCTGACAACAGAAAATTAGATCATCCTGGAATCAAGAAGGAACCTCTGCCAAGGAGAAAGCTGAAACTGAAGAAGGAAGATTGCCCAGCTGTTGCTTTGCTGGATTGTCCTGCGGTTGCTTTGCTGCCAAGGAGAGGGGAAGGACTTTGCTGTGCTGTGTCCCCTTGCTTGAAGGAATCTCCAAGGGCCTGAGAAGAGCTGGCTCCCTGTTCCGAAGTCCCAGGAACAAAAGCACTTCACCCCCAGCTTCCCCTGAGCTCTACTGAGAGAGTTCTGTCCTTCCTAGAGTGCGTGGCCCATGTGTGGTGCATCTGGAAGTTGTACCTGTGCTGGGAAGCTGGAAACCAAGTTTGAGAGACTTTGCTACAGAAAAGTTATTGCATCGCTCGCTGCGGAGCGCATCCCGGACAGTGCGAGGAAATTCCCACCGCTACGAAGGTCGAGATCGTCGCAGCGCCTGTTGCCGCTGTCAGAGCCGTTGCATCCTTCATTTGCGGAATGCACCCGATCGGTGCGGGAAGTCTAACATCGCTGCGAGTGTCGTCGCAGAGCCTGTCGTCGCTGGGTGAGATCGCCGCACCGCTTGCTTGCGGACTGCATCACGTCGCTGCGAACATCGTTGCAGAGCCATCGCATCGAGGAGCTGTGAGAGAGAGATCGCTGCCAGATCTCGCATCGTCGCCCCGGAGATCGCCGCAGGCCCTACGAGATCGTCGCATCGTGCCTTTGCGAGAACAAACTTCCTATGGAACCTACGCACCGGAATCCATACAAGTGGCCTTCCTCCCCATACAGACCGGATTTGTCGCAACACGCCCGCTGCTGCAGTGGGGCTGTCGCATCGCCTCCCCAGGGTCTCAGGAGCAACGCATCGCTTGTTTTCCACCATACCAGCTTCTGCTTTTGGAACTTTGTCGCAACTAAAGGTACTGTGTTTGAAACGTGACGCACTGTGAACTTTTCACGCAACTGTGGATTATTTTATCGCAACCTAAAGAACTTTTTCTTGAAACCTTAAGAACTCTTTTGAAACCAATTTCTTGAACTGTGTATGTTGGATTTTTGTTGTTTTGGTCTTGTGTAGTTTAGATTAAATACCTTTATTTTTCTAAACTGTTGTGGAGTCAGTTTGTGGTGTTTTCACTGTGTTACTGTGAGTGTTGGTACAAATACTTTACACATTGCCTTCTGATTATCCTTGACTGCTCGTGCCAAGCTACCTAGAGGGTGAGCAGGGGTTATCTCAGAGGGTTTCCTCCGTGCCCTGACTAGAAGCAAGGGTACCTATTTGGACAGTGGTACCTACCTCTGCCAACTAGAGACCCCAGATCTAAAAGTAATGTCTTATGGTATGTAAAATGGCACCCTCGCAACACTAAGGGGCATATTCTCAAGAACGTGTGATAACCATTGCCCAAGTAACTTTACGCAACTTCCAACATTGCAGTGTATCGATGGAAAATGACGCTGTGTTAACCAAGCATTCTCAACATGGTGGTACCATGTGATACTCTCCAGATAACGGGTCAACTGACCTCATTAAAATCAACTCCACACCACAAAAATGCAAAACGCTAACGCAAAAAAAGCTGCGATGAGGCCAATTGCGATACTAAAATCTGCAAAAACCAGCTACAGACCTGCAATTCACACGAGTCAGGCGGGAAAAATCACCATAAAAGGAGAAAAAAAGCAGACAAACAAATGCCAAACAACAGAGAAGCACAATGGATGTTGCTGGAGCAAGTACGGAGGAGAACCAGAACCCCACGTGCCCCCTGGAGGACCTGCCTGGGACCTCGGGGTCAGGGAAGGCCAAGGAGAAGAAGAGTAGGTAATAGCACTTCAGTCTGCAGCAAAACAGGATCCTGGCGCTGGAATGACGTCAAGCGCAAAACCAAGCTGAAAATCGCCAACAACCGGAAGGCAGCAATGCAGACTGGAGGTGGGAGTCCTGCGCCACAGGGGGAGCTGGATGACATAGAGGAAATTGTTGGAGGGGATGATTTATTAGGGGCAGGAGGGGCCAGGGGGACTCAGTGCAGCAGCTTTCAGAAGCCGCGCTGGCGAGACCGTGAGTGAGAACTAAGGGGAATAGGACGGCTTAATTTGCACCGGGGCAGACCTGGACCTCTTGCTCTAAAACAGGAAAAAAACATACATATGAGCTTTGGAGACTGAAGCTTGGAGTTGTACAATTTATTTGAAGACACAGCTTCTAGAAATAATCAGTGATAGCATAAAAATCATATAGTACTTGGTCCTGTACCCAGCATTCTCTTGAAAGTAACATGGACCAGTTTGAGTTTACAAAGTACAGTTTACAGCTGCCATGAGAGAGAGAGACTATACTTTAAGTACACTTCTGAGCTTTAAGGCAGCTTTCATAGAAAAGGTTAAGCACATATCATTAGGCACACTCACCACTGCATGTATGATGTCCTGAAAGTATAAGTTTAAAGACCTTCAATGCAGTGGAGATAAAACAAAGTCAGAGAAAGCATAACATTTCAAATAGTGGAATACAAATTTAAATGCAACAAGGAAAAAGCATTTCATTACAGCAGAATATACAATGGAGCAGAATCTAAGTACATGAAACCTAAGTACATGAAACAAGGGCTATCTCGAGTAACCCCTGGGAAAAACTGTTGTCCGCCACCCATGTGCTGACGGGGAGTAGTTCAACAATAATCGGGCGGACCACCCTTTTATACTTGTTCAGGGGTGAGGGGCCTATGGTCACGTTATATTACGTCACCTCGAACCACATATCCTTCTATCGCCTCTCACGCCCCTGCCTGGTGACTTTCCCATCATTAGTGTAAATGTGACTCCCTTCTCGTAATTGTGTGGCACGTACGCCAGCCTAGTCCTACCATTCTGACTGGAAGTTTGTCATTAATCAGAAATGTGTTATTATTGCTTTGAAGGGTTCTATTCATGTGTCAATCAGGCAGTCTGCGATAATATTTCGCCACAGTTATCCTCAGTTTATCGGATATCTTGCTTGACGTAGCTGTGGTGGGAACTTCCCTTATTCTATTCATGGCTTAGGGGGGGGACGTGGGGCATGTTGCAAGATTTATAGAGGAACTTGACTTCTACAGTGTGTGCGAAATATACAATGAGGTGGGGCCTGGCAGGGGTGCTGAGCTTTGCAGACAAGAGCAGCTGGGTGAAGCTTGGGTCAGACCTGCTTTCTGCTTCTGCTTAAGCTAAGAGAAAATGGCAGTGCTCAGGGCAACGTAACTGAGGCCTGTAACTTCTAAACAGTAGCGCCTACACAGGGGTCATGTTGTGCAGGTGACAGGTGTGTCCTTGGATAGCTGTGCAGCTAATAATTCTCCCTCCAACATTCCCCCCTCAGGTTCGAAATTCGAACCTTATCAAACATCTTTAAACACCATTTGACTTACCCGGAGATGGGGGTGGCCAGGGCGAGTTTATGAAGAATTTGTTCCTAAATCCTCTTCTGGTCCAATCTCTTACACATGGTCTCATAGGGAGGTACTGACTTTCAGAGGGGACCTGCGCTAAGTGAGGGTCAGGGATGATAGGGGTGCAGTTCATCTCAACTATCTTAGACCTTAATCTTCTAACATAATGAAACATAATCTGTGTTCAAAATTACACAACCACAAGCACACATAATATAGGCATTATAAATTTTAGTACTGCAGATAGCCATGAAGGCATTCAGTCCAAATTGGACCAATTAGTTAAAACATCTGCTTCTGCACTTCCCTCCTCAGGCATCTGTCTCCCCAAATTGTCCAAGTCCTCAATGGCCTTTGTAAGTGTTCCGTTATCAGCATCATCGGCCAAAATGAAGACACAGCAGGACGATTTTCCCATTCTGTCGCATCCACCACTATTCATCGCAATTAACTGGTCTAGAACATAGCGTTGTTCCAGAACCATTAGTCTCAAAGGTCGTAGTTCTTCTTCCACGGCGTTGAACCCATCACGGGTGTTGTTAACAAGCTGCATCAGTTCATATCTCGTTACTTGGAGCCATTGAGCATTGGCTTTGATCTGGAACATGGGGATAACTCCCCCAAAGAAAAGTTCAGCATCGTTGAAATTTTCCGGAATCTCATGGAATGTGTCATCTGAGGAGTACTTATTGACTTCTCTTTTTCGGTGGTGGGGCAGGGTGACATCACCTGCCATTGGGTGTGTGTGGATGCGGGAAATGTTCGCTGCTGGGACGACGAGATGCCATTCATGCATCGTCAACATAGAACAAAAGTCCTTGTCATTGGGGAGGCAACTGCAGATACAAATTTTCTCCACATATCCAATAGATACCATTGAGGATGGATGTGCCGTACTTCAGGTCCGAATTAAGACTAGTGCTCTTGTAATTGGCATTGCTGCCCACAGGTACCGTTCCATTACCTAGGAAGCAAAGGAGAGGAGACTTTAGCTTGTATTCTTTTTCCTGTGTGTATGGTGTACCCTCACTGGACGTGTATCTTCTAGTTTCCCTACCTCATATCTCATCACACTCCCTTTCTGTCTCCACATTTAAATTATGTTTGTGCTCTTGTCCTATAGCTGTGCTACCTAAGGAGGCTGCCTTACATATTATGTCATGTGGACCATTCCACTTATTGTTAAAATGAATGTTGGCCTTCAGGTGCAGAATATGTCTCCACTGACAAGGGCATGTGTCATGGGTGTGGTTACATCGGTGATGTTCAGGTGAGTGGCATTTCGATGGGGGTGTTGGGAAGGTGAAGTACCCTAGTTTCTTATAGTGATGTTCCCAATCCTGCATTATGTCGGCAGGTACTTTCATATCACGGTAAACCTCCATTCTCCTTTCTATTTCCAAGGTATTGGTGATGTCCCTAAATGTTCTCATACTTGTCATCCCACTCTGTTGTATTTACAAATGCATCATCCACTTTGGCTGAGTGGAGCTGTATCTGACCATGTATGCGGCAAAGAAACAAGTGTAAAAGACATTTGGCTGTGGGTGGTGGGACTTCTTTAGGAAAGATCAATTCATCTGTGGCTACAGCGTGTGGAATGTGAAAACATACAAAGCATGACTCATTTGTGGCTTTTCTTCCCACCTCCCTCATGCCTCTGTACCACATGTTATCTAACAATGCGTTATGGGTACCATCATTCTGTACTGACTAGTCATGAGCGGATTTTGCGGATTGGCAATCCGCGAATTTGCGGATTTGCAAACTCGCAATCCGCAAAATCCGCGAATTCCCGCGAATTTGCGGATTTTTTTTTTTTTTTGTGTTCGCCCGTGTTTCTGCCATTTCGCGAGGGTTTTTACAATTTCGCAATTTGCGAACTTACCTGTCGGGTCGCAAGTTTTGCGAACTTGTTGTTTCTACGTGTCCAACCTGTTTGGGACACTCTTCTTCATCACTGCCACTCTCTGTCACCACTGCCACTCTCTGACTACTCATGCCACCCTCTGGCCCACCCATGCCACCCTCTGTTTCATCACCACACCCTCTGGTTGTCCAGTGTACATTATTTTCGGCAAAGCAAAGCACACCTTCCCTGCCTCAAGTGACCTGAATTAATTTGGGGCTGATTAATGTGTCACAGAATATTTTTTTAGCTGGCACCTGCTTCCTTAGTGCGCCCTGATTAGTGATCTTTTGCACTTGCTAAGTGCTTTCATTGTTGCAAAATTAGTTACAACACCTGCCCTGCCCCAACTGACAATAATGAATTAGGGGCTGATTAATGGATTTTAACTTCCAGCCTGGCTCCTGCTTGTCTCCCTTAGCTGTAATTCAGGACCTTTGTGGCATATGTGTAACTATTCTGAGGTTCAGAGCAGGGTCACATAATAGTTGCAACTGGCAACTGAACTCTGGAGGGGCCCCTCAGGAAGCACTACAGGAAATGGCTACTAATGATGTGCCTGAACTTTTGAACCTGGTAAGTAGTTACTTTCAGTTTTGCTTAGATCGTATTTCTGCAATTTCGCACTTATTCGCGGGGCGCGAACTCACGCGAACAGTGCGAGCAGTGCGAGCAAAATCCGCTGCTCGCGGATTTGCGGATTTTGCAGGAAATTCGCAAATCTCGCGGATTGCGGATTTCCCGAAAATCCGCAAAATCCGCGAGCGGAACGGATTTTCCGCCCATGCCTAGTACTGACACACCAGGGCGCTGGGAGGAAAAATCAGGCATAGAGTGCTGGTCGAATGTGTAAACAACTGTGTCTTGGAGATTACTAACCCAGTCTGCCATAAGTCGGGTATGCGATGTATATCTAACTGGCACTATCTCGCGACTCATTCTATATGTAAGACTTCTTTTATTTTGGCGGGATCGTCTTGGGGTACCTGGCACAGTGGGGATCAAGATGATATCGAGTGTCAAGTCCCTTCCTGTAGGGTCAGCATGGGGTACAGAAGGTGTCAAGATAGGCACAGAGATACTACTGGTGCTTTTCCCAGTTTGCTTGTTAGCAGGAAGTGTCTTGTGCATGGGAAGCTCTGTTGTCATTACAAATTTAATATTGCTAGTAGCTTCTCTCTCTCTCTGATCGCACTGCTAACCAGTGGAATGCTGTTACTGAAGCTATAAACATAACAAAGAAAATAATAGCTGTACATATCTTATTAATTAAAAGCTTGACATGGAGGGTGGCTCTGTTGCTGCGTCTCAGTCCGTAGGCCATCATACGATCTTCACATTCTTGTAAAGTCTGTGGGTACATGATGTCTTCAATGTTCAGATCTTGGATGGTGACGAGTGGAAACTCAAAAAGTTCATTTGCAAGTGTTCGTTGAATTTAAAGTCTCTCCACTTCCGGACTGCTCCTTTACAAAGATGTGTGTCCCAAAGCAGATAGGCGGAAGTTCATCAGAGATAGGACCCTTGTTCTTTTCTTCGATATCTGGATGGAAAGGAACTTTGGAGCACGCATTAGTGCACATAAATGAACAACGATTCATTGTTTATAATATCAGAAGAGGGCCCAGTATCTTAATTTAAGTCTGGTGGAGAGAACAATCATATTCATTGATCTGTCAGTGACAAGCCGATGAGATGTGATGTGATGATCAGAGCTGGAAGTGTTTCTAAGTGTAGACAGAGCAACGAGAAGGCAATGTAGCCATTCCTTCCCAATTGTGGCACTTATCTTACTGATCTTGGCTTTGAACAGGCCTAACATTGTCGCAGTTGTTCAAAAGAATGATGTCTGAAAAATGGCTGTCACTGTCACTGCGGGTCACTGCAATGGCATCCAGTAATCCTCAGTGACATATGACCTCATGAAGTAGGAAGTTAGCTGCGGCCTTTGCGTCATAATTGGCACATGGTCCAACTTAAATCCACCATGAAAAAGGGGCACACCACCACCATGATGTGTCTTTTTATTAGGCATCTGTCAATCATGTCTACATAGTTAATGTGGAGCTCTAAAAAGGACCCTAAAAAGGATACAAAGGGTTGTATCTGTTCATGTGCACTGGGGATGAACCACTCTGTCTGCAAAGTTGTGGACATGATATCACGAGAGGCCTGTGTTGGAAGGTGCAACTGACTGAGTGCTATTTGCAGAAGGGCCTGTGGCATGACAGGCTTTCCTGTCATTTGTCTGTCTGCAAAATAAAATATGAAATATCCTGTTGTACTCCCCTCTCTTTCCTCATCTTTTTCTTCAGGTGGGGCACTTCTCTGTGTCTCTCTAAGGTGCAGCTGTGCAATAGAATCATAGTGCTGTGTATTACCAATAGTGTATGGGCATGATGTATCTTCTTGCACTGTTGAGGGTGTATTTTGGGCAAGTAGAATGGGGGGCACAGTCAGTTTGTGCTGGGGATAGAGATGGTGCATGTCCGGGCCTTCTGGCTACTGCTTTCATATTCATAATTCAGATATACGACCACCTCTAAAATCCGCACATTTCAGTCTGACAACATTTTAATACCGAGCATTGCTTTCTCCCTGCATACGTCCTCTTAACATTGAAATCTACTTTATATCTGTATTCATTTTTGCTTTCCCAGCACTGGGCCTGTGTGAAGTAACTACTGTACAGCTGTGCATATCTGAAAACGTATTCCTTATCTCCTCTCATCCATCTTAACATATTCCTTACTATTACCTAACTGTGTGATCTTGGGCCACTCATTTCTCTTGCTCATTTCCATAGACCAACGTATTATTACACAATACTTTTCCCTTTCTCATCAATCTTATTGTTAACTGTCGACTACAGGAAGCCTTTTTCCTGTTTGGCTCTACGCCCAGAATATGCACTTGGCCAGGAAAGCTACTTGTGAACCTGGTCCGAAAATAAAAAATACAACCCCGTTGGCTTTTCAGTTCTTTTTAATATCTGAAAACATGTGCTGTCTCTATTTGCAATATGTAAAATATACGTATCGTATTATAGAAATAAAGATGGCTTATTTGTAATGCACATGTTCACTCAGAATGGTATATTGATGATAAACAGCAGATCTCTATTGACCCCAACTCAAGGTACTTCTTGAATCCACCTTAGAAGGATGAAATGCTCAATAGGCCTAGCAGCACATGATCTCGTGTCTATATCTGAAAAGAAATGCGATGCAACTAGTGTGCATTCCATTCCATTATTTTATATCTTTCTTGTGCCTGTGTCAGCTGCTGCTGAATTTTGGGACGTAAGAGTAAATAATTTTATTTAGTTGCTCAGTCTTTCAATATTTGGTGAAGTAACTATCTATTTCTTAACAAAAATGCAGACATAGAACTGACAGTCTGCGTGCACTTGGGAGCCGAAAAGGGCATTGTGCCTTTTTCATCGAAATATATTCTCATATTTAGCTTGGCCATCAGATCATGTGGACTGTGGTGTATAAAGTAGACGCTCCTCAACACCTTTATCTCCTGTCTCTATTTGTACCCGTTCTGTGAAAGGGACCCTTAATATCTTTTCAGAGAAATCTAGTGTTTTTGCGCTCTAGTTGGAAATGGGCAATGCCCTCCCCTTGATACAGGAGAATATGGCACCTGTGTCAATCAAAAAACTATACGTGTTGTTGTTAATCATGACATGCACTACTGGGTCCTCTCTAATCTTTGTGAGACATGACAACAAGGGACACACTAGAGTTGTGTGTGGGCTTATCCTGACTTGAATTGCCTCCAGCCTTGTGCTGCTGGATGGTGCCCTGTGAAACCAAATCAATGGGGGGCAGAACTGAAGCTCCTTGTGATATAGGGGCTTGTGTCAGGGGCACCATTTTGTACACAGGCATGTGTTGCTGAGGTACCTGTTGTATCTGATGTGTTGTTACCTGTGTGTTACCTCCTGGCACTTTTAAGGCACTTTGTGAAACATTGGTGACAGTAGTCACTTGACTCACTGGTGTATCTAGCCTAACTGCATCAAGAGTCTTTCTTTTCTTTAATTTCTGCTGTTCTAATTCAGCAGTTGTGTTCTCAATAGCTAATTGCCTTATTTGTGACATTAGAGATCCGATGTCTGAGACATCTGGAAACTTCTGGCGCAGTTCGTTCCATAGCGGTGACCTTATTTTATTGAAAGGATCACCATCTAATTCTGAATTAGTGGTGCAAAGCCTTGTGTTGATGCGTGAAAACATATCCTCTGCATCCTTTCCAATCAGGGATGTGAGTAGGCTTTTCATATCCCAAATAGCCAATGACACACTTGAAGTGTCATTTTCAAAGGCTTCTATCCACTTTCCCGCACCCTCCGTGAGGGGTGGGAGTTCTCTCTTCAAATTTTCTTTGTTCGTTAGGGACCAAGTTACTGAGGTAGGGGGGTCATTGACCTCCTTGGACAGCAGGGGCAGCTGGTGCGTTACCCCTGTGGGTCTTGTGTGACAATACCTGCGTGCGTATTTCTTCCAGACCCTTAGGCCTTCGCGCATGTAGGTATAGTTCCAATCGTCATTCCCTTTTCCCTGCAATATACATTCTTCAGCAGTGGCCATTTCATCTGGCTCAAAGGAACCCTCTCGGGGCCAAACCTTCATTTGAGATGCCTTTGTTTCTGTCCAGTCTGCCAATTTATCTGAGAATGGATTGACATAAAGGTCACTCCCTTCTCCAAGTATCACTATCTCATTTGGCGTCAGACCATTGATCAGTGGCGGTCTTGGCCTGTCAAGGGTCATATGGTGCAGTACACCAAATCTGGCGGTGTGCAGACCTGCTGTACCTGATGCATCATATTCCTGTTGGACGTCATCCAGTCGCCCATAGTCACCTAGTACTGAAATTCTTTCTATCTCTCTTCTTCTCTGCCTTCTCCTCTCTTCTGCCTGTTCGAACATTTTTGGCAGATCCAAATTGTCTCGCTCTAGCTGTAGTCTCTCTGGCCTACGTGGTGTAACTACTGGAAGTGATGCCTGAGGCATAGGCGTAGGTGGTCGAGTGTTATAGTTAATGACTGTAGACGGAGCTTGGGGCACACTTAAGTTGGCTGTGAGAGAAGCTGCTATGTTGATCTGTGGTGGTGCTACACTTTCATTTTCCTGATGTAAGTCTATCCATGGCCCTTGCTGTGGCATAATAGTTGGGACTCCACCACTGTGTGGCTCTACCTCCTTCACACTACTAGCTACTTCAGTTGGTGCCTGTTTTTTCTGTGCACCCATCTGCTCAGTCATTCTATCCCCTATACTGGCTAGGTATAATGACAGTTGCTGGAGTGTTGCTGTATTTTCTGTAGATTTTCCTGAGTACTGTTTGTGTGACATGTTCCCTTCTTCTTTACCTGTTCTTTGGCATAGGTCACTTTCTGTCCTATTCCTGCTAATGTCTCCCTCAGTTACTACCTCAGAGGGATACTGTTCACTGTCTTTCTTTACTTCATTGAACTGTAGCAGGTGTTCTTCCTCTCTATTAGGACCTGTGTTAAGGGGCTGCCACTCATTATACTGACTCTGTGTATTGCAATGCTGGTGGCTCTGGAATCAGAATGGGCCATAATGTCTTGTTCTTGTTCTTGGGGTATCGTGATCCTCAGTGAGGGAAGTGGGTACTGGGCGGTCAAGTCTGGGGAGTGTCATGTAGGAGCTGTGCTGTGAAGCACCAGAGGTCTCATGGCTCTCTTTCTTTTCTTCCTGCTGGGGGCTGCAGAGTTGGACACGTCTCATTTTTATTATCAATAGCGTGTCAATTTGACCTGGCATTACTGAAGCTGCATCCTGCAGTACTGGAGTTTGCGAACTTAGGGATAGCTGACCTGATGTACTCTCTGGTGTACTATCTTGTGAATTATCTGAGATGTCTGGGGCTAAGGCATCGTCATGGCCTACGGCTGCCTGGACATCTGATAAGAGTTCTATGTCAGTCTTTATACCCCGTCCTAAATTAATGTCATCTGCGTCATAGGCTGGTGGATGTGCTGTGGGTGTTGACATGATCCTTCTGTGTTGTGTGTAGGCTGGCGTAAGTGTGCAACGCCACCGGGTATTATTGTCAACCTTACCTGCTGTAGGTATGTTATGTCAATTCCTAGGGCTGAGATTAGCGTCAAAATGACTGTACATGTCAGGGGTGAGACAGACTCGGGGGATGTTGCTGTATCCTCAGAAAGGGCGACAACACAGCCGTTCACTATGTGTACCGTAATCTGTAGTCTTGGATCTTGTGTGGGCTGTCTGCTCATCTCCTAGAGTCGAGCTATCTTTAAGGTGGGTTATCTGTGGCAGTGAATGTGGCAAAACTAATCTCCTTTCAACATGCGGCTTTGTAAATATGCCCACATTTCTGGATAATGCGTCGTAGAAGGGTGTCTTTGTAATAGTTCTGTGAGTCTTGGTGATGGCTGCTGCTGCAGCTGGTCATGCAACTCGTGGGCGTGATGCTCACAGCCTAGTGGAGTGAGGGTATCCTGTGAATCTCCCTGCCCCTCCGGGCAGCTTGTGCTTGGAGGAGGCGGTGTGAGTGAACACTGGTGAGCAGTATCAGGGCTTTCGCTACTTACTACACTACCTACTGACTGGAGTGTGAGTTGTGTGTCTTCAGTGGGGGATGTATACGTTGGCACTGGGAGGCACAGTTTCACTAGATGCAATGTGGATGCCCTTATCTCAGTACCCTGTGTGAGTGGGATTCCCAACAAGTCCCATGCCCTAGATATTAAGGAAATTTCCTTTCTGTTAAATTCTCTATGAGTTTGTGCGCTCACGTTCTGCACTGATACAATTTTATTGTTCAATATGTGTAGGACTACCTCAACTTGTTGTCCACTATAGCTCATCTGTACTTTCTTTTGTTATATGTATATATATGTACCGGACATCTGGCTGACCTCCTGTCAGTTGCTTTCTGGGGTGGGGCTGTTTACCACAAGCTCATCACCCAATGCTTCTATAAGGACAGAATAAAATGCTTCTCTAACTTCTTCCTTTTCTGGACCGTTGTAAATACCTCCTGGGCAATTGTCTGGAAAGTGCAGGGCAGTAGGGTGGTTACCAAAACAAGCCTCAAGGACCTTGCTATGCAGAGGGTGACGAGGCCACAATGATGTCACAATAACTGGTATCTCCAATCCCGGTATTGTCATAAAAACCTGCACGTGTATGGCGTGTGTCGTTTTGTATGTCCTATAGTCATGTATTCTATTCATTTGCGTGGAATGCAGTTAAAAAAGAAACATTCTTATTCATTCTAAACGATCTGTAGTTTAAAAATAACGCAGAGCACTTCCCTGAGACTTCCCTCGTGAGCCTGCAGTGCTTGTAGAGGGAAGGGGAAATCCTGAATGCCAGATGCACACAGGGGAGCAGCAGCAAGAAAAAAGGAAAACAATATATATGTGTGACAACCGTGTGGCTCGAAATGCTGTAGCTTATAGACTCTCTTCAGCTAGCCAGTGGCAGATCAACATACATGGGATACACAAAAATGCATTTACAATCTCCCTAGTTATTGAATCTCGCTAAAAGAGCAGTCTTCAAATGATGGTCACAAAATATTCACAGTTTATAATCACTCAAGGAAAGATGAACGATCACAATGCACCTATAAATCAATAATATAGTCTTGCTATGGTCAGCCTCTGTGCCAGCCAGTGACTCCTAACAAAAGAGACCACGAGAACAGTAAGGATCACACAAGTTTGTTCTATGAACCTAAAAATACATTCACCATTAAACACTAGGCGCTAACATGCAGGTCTGTGCTTAAACAGGCATCTAATAAGAGGAAAGTAAAATGTAAACACTTCAACAATTATTTTACAAAAATCACGCTCTATGGCCACTAGGGTGTGCTAAAGTGTACCCTATACATGTGAGGCGCACCAACAATAACTAATAAACCACGTTTAGCTTGGCAAAAATATAATGCCTACAATATGAGTAAATAAACTTCTTAGTCCCGCACAGAACTCTTCCCTTGACATACAGCAGGGGATATCGCCGCTAAATTAAGGAAAGATCAAAGGTCACGGTAGCTAATCGGACCTGCTGAAACTCCTTCTTTCTCATGGACTACTGACATGAGAGATTACCTCGTCTCTGTCACTCCTATCAAACAGAGGATCACTTGCACGAATATATTGAAAAGATGCCAGACGCAACCCTTTCCTTCCCTGACACCCTGTTGTAGATGTATCAAAGGCCCTCCCCCTGTGGGGAGGCTCCACAATAAGCTGAGAGACCTGCCACGTGCGGTCCTCCTTCCCTGAAACTTCAGAGGGTCACTTAAAAAAGCCTAAAAGATGTATTAAAGGTCCCCTCCCTCTAGAGAGGCACCGCGCTTAAGAGTAAATATAGAATAAGCCTTGACAATTCGACTGCTACAATCCTTCTTTGCAATCACAGAAGGCACAGCAAAAACGTGAAGCTACTTTTAGCAACAAAAACACATGAATCCCAGTAGTTACCCAACTGTCAGGTTCAGTCTCCACATAGCACACAATCCCTTCCTCTGCGCGGAATCAAATAACAAGGTTAACAGACAGGAAGCCTGGACCATTGGTAGAAGCACCGCTGCATCACAACAAAGCACACCATTCGGCCGCACCCAAGAGAGAGATAGCGCAGCGGCGGGCAGACACAATATTATGTATGCTTACCCCTCAGCGCTGCGTTCCCCTCACAATGGTCCAGCAGGATGGCTGCGCAGAGTCGTTTAGCAGTTTAGTACTTCCTCCTTAGGAACCAGCTGCATCCTGTCATGTTAACTCCTTATTATCACGTCGAGAGGTCACCACTTGTTGGAGGGGATGATTTATTAGGGGCAGGAGGGGCCAGGGGGACTCAGTGCAGCAGCTTTCAGAAGCTGCGCTGGCGAGACCGTGAGTGAGAACTAAGGGGAATAGGACGGCTTAATTTGCACCGGGGCAGACCTGGACCTCTTGCTCTAAAACAGGAAAAAAACATACATATGAGCTTTGGAGACTGAAGCTTGGAGTTGTACAATTTATTTGAAGACACAGCTTCTAGAAATAATCAGTGATAGCATAAAAATCATATAGTACTTGGTCCTGTACCCAGCATTCTCTTGAAAGTAACATGGACCAGTTTGAGTTTACAAAGTACAGTTTACAGCTGCCATGAGAGAGAGAGACTATACTTTAAGTACACTTCTGAGCTTTAAGGCAGCTTTCATAGAAAAGGTTAAGCACATATCATTAGGCACACTCACGACTGCATGTATGATGTCCTGAAAGTATAAGTTTAAAGACCTTCAATGCAGTGGAGATAAAACAAAGTCAGAGAAAGCATAACATTTCAAATAGTGGAATACAACTTTAAATGCAACAGAATAGCAGAATATACAATGGAGCAGAATCTAAGTACATGAAACCTAAATAGATGAAACAAGGGCTATCTCGAGTAACCCCTGGGAAAAACTCTTGTCCGCCACCCATGTGCTGACGGGGAGTAGTTCAACGATAATCGGGCGGACCACCCTTTTATACTTGTTCAGGGGTGAGGGGCCTATGGTCACGTTATATTACGTCACCTCGAACCACATATCCTTCTATCGCCTCTCACGCCCCTGCCTGGTTACTTTCCCATCATTAGTGTAAATGTGACTCCCTTCTCGTAATTGTGTGGCACGTACGCCAGCCTAGACTGAGTTCCTACCATTCTGACTGGAAGTTTGTTATTAATCAGAAATGTGTTATTATTGCTTTGAAGGGTTCTATTCATGTGTCAATCAGGCAGTCTGCGATAATATTTCGCCACAGTTATCCTCAGTTTATCGGATATCTTGCTTGACGTAGCTGTGGTGGGAACTTCCCTTATTCTATTCATGGCTTAGGGGGGGGACGTGGGGCATGTTGCAAGATTTATAGAGGAACTTGACTTCTACAGTGTGTGCGAAATATACAATGAGGTGGGGCCTGGCAGGGGTGCTGAGCTTTGCAGACAAGAGCAGCTGGGTGAAGCTTGGGTCAGACCTGCTTTCTGCTTCTGCTTAAGCTAAGAGAAAATGGCAGTGCTCAGGGCAGCGTAACTGAGGCCTGTAACTTCTAAACAGTAGCGCCTACACAGGGGTCATGTTGTGCAGGTGACAGGTGTGTCCTTGGATAGCTGTGCAGCTAATAATTCTCCCTCCAACACAATGGTGTCCACAGTCATCAGTGGGGAGACAGTGACTGGAGTCGGCGGACCAGACACTGCTCAACATGACCAGACACAACAGCAACAGGGTGAGTAACGACCAGGGACTGGGGTTACGGGGTGAGATGGCCGCAATGGCACACATGCACAATTGAGCTGAGCACATCTGCGGACAAACCATGCCCCAGACCCCAACTCCCACGAAGTGACCAATGTACCCAAGTATGCAACATCTCAGCCCTCATTAAGCACAGAAGGCAAAGGCACATCGCAGAAAAAGGATAAGGTGCAGCAAAACTGAGCAGCAGGGGCCACACCCCTGAAATGCAGCACACATACATAACATGTAGAGCACTGTAACACTGACATCAATGTGGCACAAACCGCAACAAGTCCACAACAGAACACAGTACACAGCTGGTGCCGACTGAGTGTAGACACTGGCCAATCACAAGTGGCATTGCAGGGAAATGTGACATGACAATGTACAAGTACAAACACACACACGTCTGTTGTTGAAATGTCCGCTGTCCCCCATCAAATAGGCAGCTCCTCCCAAACAGCCAGGATGTACACAGTCATGCAGTCTGTATGTAAACATGCACAGTACGACAACACACATGTGCACACATTGTTTAACTACATCTCCCTTTCACATTGTAGAGGGACAATCAACACCTCCTGCAGAGCAGCCCGACCCTCTCTTCTCTGATGACGAAGAGGACCACCACAGCTTCGACTCCGAAGCCCCCCACGAGTTCATTGACCACCTCCACAGTAGCATTCATCTCTCACAAGTAACTTAACGCAACTTCCAACATCGCAGTGTATCGATGGAAAATGACGCTGTGTTAACCAAGCATTCTCAACATGGTGGTACCATGTGATACTCTCCAGATAACGAGTCAACTGACCCCATTAAAATCAACTCCACACCACAAAAATGCAAAACGCTAACGCAAAAAAAGCTGCGATGAGGCCAATTGCGATACTAAAATCTGCAAAAACCAGCTACAGACCTGCAATTCACACAAGTCAGGCGGGAAAAATCACCATAAAAGGAGAAAAAAAGCAGACAAACAAATGCCAAACAACAGAGAAGCACAATGGATGTTGCTGGAGCAAGTACGGAGGAGAACCAGAACCCCACGTGCCCCCTGGAGGACCTGCCTGGGACCTCGGGGTCAGGGAAGGCCAAGGAGAAGAAGAGTAGGTAATAGCACTTCAGTCTGCAGCAAAACAGGATCCTGGCGCTGGAATGACGTCAAGCGCAAAACCAAGCTGAAAATCGCCAACAACCGGAAGGCAGCAATGCAGACTGGAGGTGGGAGTCCTGCGCCACAGGGGGAGCTGGATGACATAGAGGAAATGGTGTCCACAGTCATCAGTGGGGAGACAGTGACTGGAGTCGGCGGACCAGACACTGCTCAACATGACCAGACACAACAGCAACAGGGTGAGTAACGACCAGGGACTGGGGTTACGGGGTGAGATGGCCGCAATGGCACACATGCACAATTGAGCTGAGCACATCTGCGGACAAACCATGCCCCAGACCCCAACTCCCACCAAGTGACCAATGTACCCAAGTATGCAACATCTCAGCCCTCATTAAGCACAGAAGGCAAAGGCACATCGCAGAAAAAGGATAAGGTGCAGCAAAACTGAGCAGCAGGGGCCACACCCCTGAAATGCAGCACACATACATAACATGCAGAGCACTGTAACACTGACATCAATGTGGCACAAACCGCAACAAGTCCACAACAGAACACAGTACACAGCTGGTGCCGACTGAGTGTAGACACTGGCCAATCACAAGTGGCATTGCAGGGAAATATGACATGACAATGTACAAGTACAAACACACACACGTCTGTTGTTGAAATGTTCGCTGTCCCCCATCAAATAGGCAGCTCCTCCCAAACAGGATGTACACAGTCATGCAGTCTGTATGTAAACATGCACAGTACGACAACACACATGTGCACACATTGTTTAACTACATCTCCCTTTCACATTGTAGAGGGACAATCAACACCTCCTGCAGAGCAGCCCGACCCTCTCTTCTCTGATGACGAAGAGGACCACCACAGCTTCGACTCCGAAGCCCCCCAAGAGTTCATTGACCGCCTCCACAGTAGCATTCATCTCCGCCATCCGGCTGGTTTCAACTTGTTTCTGCCCTCTGCATTATCACCTTCCACTGTCCTCCGATACACTCTGCGACACTCACCTTGGACTTCACAATGGACTGCCATATTCTGTTTGATCGCCAATGACAAAGCATACAGACTGCAGAATTAACTCTTCCTTTGGACTTGTCATTCCATGAAGGACTCTGACTGGCCCTCCAAGGGCCAACATTGTAAAGTGGGGTTTGCATGGCCCTGTACTGCTCCAGATGCAACACTCCACTGAATGTGCATTAAACATTCCAAATCACAGAGATGTGTTGTGTCTATGGTCTTTCATGAATTGTAGTATTGATGAATGTAGGGTCAGTGAATTCCCCCTATGTCCATGTGGCTCATGTCGTTGGACTTGGGTCACAGGGTGACACATTGGCGAATGTTGTCCGGGTAGCGCAGAGGCAACAACAGCAACACACTCATTTGTTACTTCCATATCCAGCCCCGTACAGAACCACGCCCAGAGCCTCAGTGTAATTGTTCAAACCCTTATGCAGGACTGGCATACGCCAGGCCAACCCACTTCGCTTACACTCCAGGGGGGGACAACAACGCTACATGTGCCAGGACTACCCTGTAGTGATCTGCTGCTCATAGGTCTAGTTGTCAGCATGCCACTCCCTCACGGCTGGTTTACACACACACCACACCCATCCAGCACACGCGTCACAGCACATGTGACCCTGCCAATAAAAAGGGCCGGGCGCACGTGCACGATGCCATTTCCAACCTCTCTCGGGGTGTGTCCGTGTGGTGTGCATGTAGGCATGGGGGCCCAGGGGCCTGCAACATCACATTCCGCAGGCCCGGAGGTGACATGATGGCGTCTGCACCAAGATACCCAATCATAGAGGGTCCATGACTAGCAGGGCACAGACTTGGTGGCACCGAATACACTGCGGCTGGCACAGGCACACCGCCACGGGACGGTGACTTTCGGTGCACTGAGGTAGGGGCACCTTAAGTGCTGAGCGGGTGTGCAGCCTACAATGATGCCCCGTCCCGGCGGTCTGGACGGCTCCGTTTTTGTGTGCCCTGCTGGACTGCAGTATAGGCCTGAGCCAGCGGGAAGTGCGGGCCTACTGCCACGTGGTGTCACCTTCTGGATCACAGAGTTAGTTGCACCTATAAGGCTTAGCAGGTGTGCAGCCTGCAATGATGCGGGGTGCACTGGTATGTGCTCTGCCATGGCGAAATCAAGGCCCATCACCAAATGTAAGAGTTGGTGGCCGGCGGAGCGGGGCTGCATGATGTGGAGGGTAACGTTTCCGCGTGCCCCGGGCTTGTGGCTTGCAGCGGCACGTGGTGGGCCCTCTTGTCTACACGCTGGTGGCGGAATTGAGCAGTGAGGCCTGGCTGTGCAGGGGCGGGATTGCACCGCTGGACGGCGGAAGGGGCTGGGGTGCAGCTGCCTGGGTGCGCAGGGACGGACAGGTAATGATGTTGTGTGCAATTGTATGTACTTTGCCATTCATGTATCTGGACTCAATCAATCAATCAATCAAAGCATTTATATAGCGCACTACTCACCCAGAGGGTCTCAAGGCGCTAGGGGAGGGGGGTCCGCTACTGCTCGAACAGCCAAGTCTTGAGTTGCTTCCTGAAGGCGAGGTGGTCCTGGGTCAGGCGGAGGTGGGTCGGGAGGGAGTTCCATGTCTTGGCGGCGAGGTAGGAGAAGGACCGTCCCCCTCTGTTTCAGATGACGGGTCTGTCTCAGATGTGGGACCTGGTGAACTGCACTACATACTGGCACGTGGTTGGAGACACACCGATGGCAGCAGGTGAGCAGTGTGGCCTGGGTGCGCAGTGTCTGCGCTCTCTCTCCCTGTACCTCTCTTCCTTTCTATATCTTTCTCTCCCCCTCTCTGTCAGTCTATCTCTCTCTCTCTCCCTATCTGTCCGTCTATCTCTCTCTCCCCCTCTCTGTCCGTCTAGCTCTCTCTCCCCCTCTCTATCCATCTAACTCTCTCTCTCCCTTTCTGTCTGTCTATCTCTCTCTCTCCCTCTCTGTCTATCTCTCTCTCCCCCTCTCTGTCATCTAACTCTCTCTCTCCCTTTCTGTCCGTCTATCTCTCTCTCTCCCTCTCTGTCCATCTATCTCTCTCTGTCCGTCTATCTCTCTCTGTCCGTCTATCTCTCTCTCCCCCTCTCTGTCCGTCTATCCCTCTCTCCCCCTCCCTGTCAGTCTATCTCTCTCTCCCCCTCTCTGTCTGTCTATCTCTTTCTCCTCTCTCTCTCCTTCGCTCTCTCTCTGTCCCTTGATGTGTGCAGGACACACCTTCTCATCATGATTGTTGTCTTGCAGGCTGTGACCTACGGAGTGTCCCAAGGGGTGCCACCATGTGTCTTCATTTCTGTTCTGTGCTTGTTTTAATAAGTTTTCATTTGTTGCTTCGAAGGTGAATGTGTGATGCTCATTTTTGTGTCGACACATGCATGTAACCAGATGTGATTGTGCGACATCAGGTGGAATATTTAGTACATGATTACGTGTAGTGGATGTGGCAAATTATTTGTCCGGTGAGGGGGTCCTGGAGGTGGTGGCGGTGGGTTTTGTGGCCCTCTTGGATGTCCGGGCTGCATGATCAGTGGCTCCATGGCATCTGTTGTTCTTCAGGTGTGGCTCTGGGCTGGGTGTCTAGTTCGTGGTACAGGCTGTGGTCCGACTTTACTCCAGGTCAGAGCAGGTGTTAGTTTCCTGCTGCTAACGTGCATTATAGTATGTTTCGTGATCTTATCGTCGATCTGGCTGGTCGTTGAGAATGTTGCGGAGTGGTGTTGTCGCTGCTCTTTGCTCGGGAATGCCTACTCTGCATCTCATTAGCGATAGTTGCGGGGGTCATCTGTGGCAATGTTTTTTGCGGCTGCTATCACAGGTAAAGTGGTGCTATGGGCTGTTAGCACTAGCGTGTGAATGGACTGATACAGTTATCACCACTTTGGCTGCGATAAAGTGCCATTAACTTGGCGATAGCTCTTTGAAAATATGCCCGGCTGTTTTTTGTAACCAAGTATTGGAAACCGCTCTTTGTACTCTTCAAACAGCAGTTCTTGGAGATATTCTCCAAATATATAATTTCCAATATAAGTGTTTGCAACCAACGCACAGTGGACCCCTGTGCACAGCCTGCTGTTGACTCCAGTAATATTTTACTGATCCAGGCATGTCGGATGCTTTGGCAAGCTGTGCCCTTGCCTGAGATGTCTTGCATTCGCTGCACGGAAAGTCCAGGCCTTCTAGCTTGCCAATGCTTGTTTTTCAAATGACATGGCAACAGACTGCCTTTTACTTAACAAGATGCCTAAAAAAATATGTTTTAGTTGCACTACTGGCTTTCAAATGGAATGCTACTCCACGCAACCTTTTAAAGTACTTTTAGCCAAACACAAAATTCCAGAATTGAACACTGCAGTCATTACTAACCCCAGCACAGCTGGCATCGTGCTTTTGTAATTGCTCCTCCTTGTCAAATAAGTACCTATTTGAAAGTTTAAACTTTACACGAGAAGGTTATACCGTTTTAGTGTGACATTATTTTATTTTGGGATTTTGCAAGGTTTAGAAATGCTGTGGGTTTGTTTAAATACCAATTTATTGGACTGTTCTTTTTAGTTTCTTTTAGTTTAAAAAATAGTAGCCATGATTTAATATTTTGTCTGGGACCCCGGTGTTGGTTTAGAATAATCAACGCCGTTGGAACACTGACCATTTGATTTCCGGTGGTGAAGGCGCGAGCAAGTGGTGCAATAGTGTAACCCTTCAGGTAGCAAGAAGCCTCTGGCACTGTGAAGCGTTCACATGGAAGTCTGCAGGTTGGTGAACGGGCAGACAGAACAGCGCACTGCAGTCCAGAGACCGCGTGATGCGTGATGCATGATGTGGTGCCACTTTTCCAGCCACCCTCTTTATCGAAGGCAAGAATGTCTGGTCTCATGGAAAAGAGTGCATGAAAAGCCTGGCGCCCAATGTCCAATGGTTGGCCGACACCCTGCTATGCACAGCCTTTGGCAATGCCTTGCGTGACGTAGGTTGCAGAACCTGGAATGCAGTCAGACCCTGTGTCCCATGCCCCACAGGCGGCTGACATCCTACCACACACAGCCTTCGACCAGGCCCTGCATCACAGGGTAAAGGCTGTGCATAGTAGTGTTTTGTGAGGGACTGGCCTTTTCGCAAAGACCTCTATATAGGATGAAGGCTGTGCATTTTTTCACGCTGGACTGTGGGGATGTATATATGTTTATATATATATATATATATATATATATATATATATATATATATATATATATATATATATATATATATATATCAGAGACTACTCAAGAGAATCGTACTACTAGCACTAACAGTAATACAAAGGATCTTTTAAAGACTCTGGAGAAGTTACTCCGCAGTGAGTTATCTAAGTGGTGGGAGAAAAAATCTCTAGAAAAATATATTGAG
Source organism: Lissotriton vulgaris (assembly GCF_964263255.1). Lineage (NCBI taxonomy): Eukaryota > Metazoa > Chordata > Amphibia > Caudata > Salamandridae > Lissotriton > Lissotriton vulgaris. The sequence goes on from NW_028243529.1 coordinate 103,988, forward strand.
GCTAATCGTGTGCCCCGGGGCTTACGAGTCATGATTGTTCCCACCTATGAAAACCCGGACCCCAAAATGCTGCAGGAATGGGCAGAAAATAATCTACAATCATCAAGAAATATGCTGCAGATTTTGATCAAATATGCCCATACTGACAGGGAAGCGTTATTGATTGAAATTGATAAGATTAATGCTCTGCTAGAGGCAGCAGGTGAAACTGAATTGATAGCTAACACCAGAAAGGAAATTGACCAACGTTTGGTGAAATTGGAACAGACTATTCAAGAGCGCAAAATACATAAATTTGCAAGAGACAAGCAAGATTATGCTACTGGGCGTATTTTTACGTTCTCCCGGAAGTATGATTCATACAAAAGGAAAGCAATGTCTCTCCAATATAAACCAAGTGCTTCCTCTAATTCTAATATACAAACTACTGCTGCTGGTACAACTAACGATGACAATTTATCAGTAGCCTCTTTCACGGGCTCTGAAGATAGTACACCTTCGGTAGATGCAGGGTCTTCTGATCTGGCAACCTTCTCAGTAGTTGATTAATTAAATTTTGTAAGCGAGGACCGGAGGTATTCTCTGCGCTCACGGAACAATCCTCCACAAGCAGGCAAAGCAGCAGACAAAAACGTCGGCGCAGGAAACGAGCTGCCAAAAAGAGGTGGAGGGAGGGGCAGAACGCGCAGGAATTGGAACAAGTAACCCATGCACAAGACAATACTGTAATCAATTTGACTGATATTGTACTTTCCAAGGCGGAAGAGCAGCTTCTCTCTTTGGGCTTGTCCTATTGTCCACCTAACAACTTTTCTTATGTCCAGGCACGGATTGATGTGTTTAAATTTATTAGGAAGATCAAACTACAAAAATTCTTCCTACTACATCCGGAAAATCCAAACAGGTGCAACATAGAACAGGCAACCCCATCAGTAGATGAAGCACTTTCAGTCAGGAATCTGCAGGGTCTACAAACCCTTATTTCCTTAGCGAACGAGGAAAGTTCACAAAATGAACCCACGGTCAGCCAAATTCTTACAGTTAATCGATCACCATCTACGGCCTTTCGGGGAAAGTCAACATTCATGCCATTGATGCCTAAAGACGCTGTTGATGTCTTCAGTGACAGGGTCATCACGGAACTTAAGACTTTGAATAAGACAATACTGGGAAAGAAGAAACAATGTGATTTTAATAACATACAGTACACCAAACTTGTTAAAAAGATCCAGGGTAACAATCAGGTAGTTGTAAAGAGTGCAGACAAGGGGGGAAACACCGTATTGTGGGCAAAAAAGTGATTATGTTACAGAGGCAGCCCGCCAACTTGATGATCCCCTTTGCTACTCTAAAACCACCAAATTTGCAATGCTAAATAGTCATGACAAAACCAGAAAGGATATTAATGCCTGGTTCAGACGTGGTTTACTGACTAAAGAGGAATCAAAATTCTTGAATGTATTGCACCCCATTACACCTTTGTTTTATTTGTTACCCAAAATCCACAAGTGCACTGTCCCAGTCCCAGGTCGTCCTATCATTTCAGCACAGGGCAGCATGAATGAGAATATTTCAAAATATGTTGATTTTTTTCTTCAGCCTCATATGATTTCTCTCCCTTCTTTTCTCAAAGATACCACTGATTTTTTGGGTAAGATTAATTGCATCACGTGGGGTCCTGAGTTATGTTTCCTGGTGATGGATATTGAGGCACTTTACCCCAGCATCAACCATCTCCAGGGCTTGGAAGCTGGCCAGTTCTTTTTGGATTCCCGGGAGGCAACCATGAGGGATCACAATCTCATGTTATTGGACATGATACGCATTTGCCTCTTTAATAATTATTTCCAGTTTGGCAGGGAATTTTATCACCAGGAACGCGGAGTGGCAATGGGTTCATGCTTCTCCCCCAGCTATTCATGCTTGCATGTTGGCTGGTGGGAGAGGCATGTTCTCGGCGTCACTCATGCCCGGTGGCTCCCCCACTTACTATCTTACTGGAGATTTATTGACGATATTTTTATCGTCTGGAAGGGATCACAAGCTCTGGCAGCCGATTTTGTCAATCAAATCAATGTGAACAATAGGAACCTTAAGTTTACTGCGAATATTTCAGCCACCTCCGCTGAATTTTTGGATGTCCTGGTTTACATTGACAATAACACCATACAAACTAAACTTTTCAGGAAAAGCACTGCGGGCAATTCCATCTTGCATGCCCACAGTGCCCACCCCCCTCATACTATCAATAGCATACCATTGGGGGAGTTCATCAGAATCAAACGCATTTGTAGCAATCAGGATGTCACTCAACAGTGTCTATTAGAATCTAGAGATAGATTTCTCCAAAGGGGTTACAAAAGAGCCGTATTAGATCGGGCTTTGAGTAAAGTATCAACACGTTCACGTGAGACATTATTGACCCCCAAAGTCAAACTTGACACTACTGTGACCAGTATGACAACGGCAAGATTTATCACTACATATTGCGCCCAGAGCTCTAGGCTTAGTCAAATCATTAGATCTGAATGGCCGATTGTGCTGACAGATGTAATTCTAGGTCCATTTTTGCCCAAATCTCCGGCCATCACTTTTAGGAGAGCTCCCTCCATGAAAGATTCTCTAGATCGTACACAGCCAGAGCTTCAATCTAAAACCACTTGGCTTAATAAACCTGGCTTTTACAGATGTACTTCGTGCCGTGCCTGCACTTTTGCAGTCAATGGTACTCACTATACATCTGCGTTTAGTGACCGTGTCATTCCGATCAGGGAACATCTGACATGTCGCAGCGACTTTGTAGTCTACAAATTAACCTGCACATGTTCTTTATCATACATTGGGAGCACCAAGTTGCAAGCTTACCAACGAATTTTGCAACATATACGGGCCATAGTTAATTCGGATATGAATTACCCTGTCGCGCGCCATTTCAAATCAGTGCACAACAAAAAATTGAAAGACCTAAAATATACTTTGTTGTGCTCTGTGGCTAACCCTGGTAGGGGTGGTGATCGAGAAAAACTTCTCCGTCAAAGAGAAGCCTTTTTTATTCTTTTGCTCGATACCAGATCCCCCAACGGTTTAAATGCTTTTGATGAATTACATCATTATCTGTGATTTTTGTGTTTTTCTGACAGAGTCTCTATTGAAATGAATTATGTTCCTTGCATTTTTGATGTCTGTCTTCAAAAAAATCTTTGTTGGTTTGTGTGATTCATATTTTCTGATTTGGAAGTTCAGGATGAAATAGTTGTTGATGAATTATCATGAATAGTAGTCTTCAAAATTATGGAAAATCTTGTATGCACATTGGATGTATTTACAGCTTGCATATATTTCCAATATCGAGAGAATTTTGGTAGTTTTCTTTAAGAGAGTCTTTTGCTGCTTTGTTTATTCCATGTATTGAACAGGTTATTGTTTGGTCTAATGATCTACATTTGTACATACAAGCAATCTCGTGATGATCAGCTTTTTATCAGGCCATTATGTTATATTTAGGAACCTCATTGTGCACTTGCAATAGATTTTCCTTTGGGGGTTCGCTATATTTGTCCCTCTGTTATGTGACGGGTGGACGGTTTGATTACATCACCATTTCTTCTTTTATTATATACACAGAGAGGGTTTATGTTATTTATGATGAACTCTCTTTTGTATTTTGAAATGTGGTACACTTGGCCTGATTGAGCACTATGCTCTGATTTATTTTCTGGCACATGTATTTACATGATGAATTTTGCTGTTTTGACGTCACATTTAATTCATTGCTTGTTTACATTTTTGTATTACCCATGCGGCCTGTTTCTTTAGGCGCTTGGGCTTTTAATTATGATTTAACTCACCACCTACTCCTGACGCGTGATGTGACCAAGCTCCGTTCGCGGAGCGAAACGCGTCAAGGAGGGCACTTGCTCTTTGCACTTTCTGCATAATAAAAATGCACTGCTGACACTGGACCTTTGTGCTGGCTGATGATTTACCATCGTATCTTCGAGTTGAGGCTTTTGAGGTCTACGCCCACTTGAACCGCCATCCAGAGCGGTTGGGATCCTGTTTGTTCATATATATATATATATATATATATATATATATATATATATATATATATATATATATATATATATATATATATATATATATATATATATATATATATATATATATATATATATATATATATATATATATATATATATTAAAATTTGACCCAGGGGAGCCTCAGGGATCCTGCCACCAGTGCTAGGCCGGGGGTCAGGGTAAACTTACCTTCTCCTTATATCCCAGGAACTCCTGCAGAACCAGCCAATCAAATAGCGTTTTTGCCTTCACAGGAGTACTGCATCTCTAGATAGCTGTAAATATGAAAACCTAATTTCTCCAAAATTACTGAATGGATTTGCACCAAATCACAAAAAGCACACTTACTAGTAAATCTAGGATTTATCAAATTTGGTATACACTCAGTTGTTTTAGCTGTAGCGTTGTCTAAAGTTCCTATGGGAAGCTGCATAAGGAAAACGTATTTTGGGACCTTCCTCTTTTTCACAACCCTGACCCCCCTCTTTTTCTCCACCCTTGATTGACACTTCACCCAAACACGTTCCAGGAAGGCACTAAGGTGGATGAACCTAACTTTTTAGAAAGTTTCCTGAAGATTTATCAAATAAAATCAAAATATTCAATGGAAAAACCTTTGTTATAGTTGGGAAAATGTTATTTCTTTTTTCTATACGAACCAAACTTAAAATACACAAACATCAGAAATTCTTAAGTTATAGTTATACCTTAAATTTATAATTTATGCACCACCTTTACATTAATATAACTTTATTGTTTAGCTGCCAACAAAAGTTAAAGTACAGAAAGTTTTAATTTTCTAAACTTATACTTATACCTTTAATTTACGATTACGCAACAACTTCACATTTTTATAACTCATGCACCACCATACACAGTGTATTCAACTCAGTAGTCACACTAAATTAACTATAACTCACAACTTCTCCATGCACCTCTTATAGCGTTTTATATTATCTCCATTATGCCTAGTATATTAATGGTATTTATAACAACAGTTATAACATTGCAAATCACATCTTTTGTGAGAACACAGTACATGGCAGAGTGACAAGTTATAGTTAATGTAGTGTGGCTACCGAGTTGAATGAATGTAGAGTGGAGTGTCATAGAGTGTAGTGGTGCACAGTGGAGTGTGGTAGTTGGAAAAATATGTAGTGTGAAAGTGTGTCAACCGATGTGGATGTAATGTGGCAGCAAAAAAAGATTATTTGGTGCAAATTATAATTTTTAGTGGCACGTGTGCATAGTGTGAGGAGTGTTAAAGTTATTATTATTTTTAAAATATTTAGGGGCATATTACCAAGGGCCTTATATAGGCCTTTTTGGCTTTTAAAGCAAAACAAGCGGAGATAATCTTTTCGCCCTATTTGCAAGCCGTTTTGCCGACGCTGGTGCGGGTACAGTATCTTTTAGTGTGAGCGGCTAACTGTTTAATATGTAGGCACTAGACCTAATGCATAATAATCTTTGGCACTAGTCCGAATGCAGAAAATATTGCTAATTTCAATGCTAATTTCAATATTTAATTGAAATGGTGGATTTGAGCGCATACGACCAGGCAATTGTTGTATTCCCTTTATTGATAGGGATACAACGTGGCTTAATTAACGTATGAAAATGTATGCATACAGTTATTTCATACGATTTGCAAAAATGTTTATAAATGTAAAATTTATGTTTTCAAATACTTTTATATATAGTTTCTCGAAAACATGAGTGAAGCATAATATGCTATAAAATGATGTATAACATGTGTTCATTTTGACTGTTATATCAGGCGTTTTGTGCATTGGATACTCCATTCCAAGATGGCCGCCATGTTTTTACTCTAAAACAGATACCTACAATGCCTCTTTTGTGTTTACTCACCTAATCACTTGAAAACTTCATTTATGCATGTAGCGGTAGACAATGAATATCGTGTGATCAAGAGACCGGTGGGTCTCGAAACACGTAGCGATTAACAAAGAATAAACTTGGTGTTATCTACCCTCGCTCCGAGTGCGCATTAAATCCTTTCTGGGAACTTTGGAATTTGTGCAAAAATGTACCGGCGTTGGGGTCCTGCCGGCATATGCGCCACCTGACTATGGGAACCATTCAAGAAGGATCCCTTTTGGGTTATGGATATATATTTATATATATATATATATATATATATATATATATATATATATATATATATATATATATATATATATATATTCACTGAAAAAACCATAGGTTATAGGCCATATATAGTTAGGAATTAGCATTTACAAAACCTTGAAAATTCACTGAAAAAACCATAGGTTATAGACCATATATAGTTAGGAATTCGCATTTACAAAACCTTATTTTACTCACACAAAACCATTGAAATTCCATATATAGTTAGTTGCACTAACTATATATCGCGCACCCGCAATCCACTGCTGATGATGTCACATATTACATCATTCATGACATGGTCAGTGACATCACTGATGACATCACTGATGACATCTCAAATGACATCACTGATGACATCACTGATGACAACATCCAGTGACTGTATGTTTCTGTAAAGTTAAAATATGTCTTACATATTGAAGAATGAGTGGATGTATAAGTGTCTGGATGAAGGATTTAGTAGGTGCATGACTGACTGTATGAGTGAGTGATTAAATGTGTCTCAATGAGTGCATGGGTTAGTGACTAAACTGTCTTAATTTGTGCATCATTATGTCTGTTGTTCTGTAAACTGTTGCATGTGTTGATAAGTAGCTATATGAGTAACTATATGGGTTATTGATTGGTTGCCCAAGTATTTGTATGGGAGACTGAGTGTGTGTGTGGGTGGCTGGGAGGTGTATGACTCTGTGCATAGATGTGTGAGCAGTTGATTCACTAGATGTATGGTTTCAAAAGTGCATGTGGAAACAGCTGTATGGGCGGTTGACTGTGTGCATGAGTGTATTGGTGAGTGAATGGATATCTCAGTGCTACATGTCAAAGTAAGTACATATGTAAAACACAGTACATGTGAGAGTTGACATATATAAATAACTTTGCATAAGAGCCAGTGAATGTGTGAGTGGCTGTATGGATCATTGTGAACTTGTATCAGGGATTGTATAAGAGAGTAAATATGTGTTAGTATATGTTTGAATAAGTAAAGTTTGTATAACTGTATAGTTGAGGAAATGGAGGTGTGATTGATTCTTTGCATGACTGACTAGGTGTGTGAGTAACTCCATGGATGAGTGACAGTCTGTGAGTGTCTGTTTACACTGATTGTATCTAAGGTTATATTAGAGTCTGAAGAGGTTCATCGTATTATCACATGAATGATATCATCAGTGATGTGATCAGTAATGTCAAATGAGATGTCATCAGTGATGTCATCAGTGATGTCATTTGAGATGTCATCAGTGATGTCATTTGAGATGTCATCAGTGATGTCATCAGTGATGTCACTGACCATGTCATGAATGATGTAATATGTGACATCATCAGCAGTGGATTGCGGGTGCGCGATATATAGTTAGTGCAACTAACTATATATGGAATTTCAATGGTTTTGTGTGAGTAAAATAAGGTTTTGTAAATGCGAATTCCTAACTATATATGGTCTATAACCTATGGTTTTTTCAGTGAATTTGAAAGGTTTTGTAAATGCTAATTCCTAACTATATATGGCCTATAACCTATGGTTTTTTCAGTGAATTTTCAAGGTTTTGTAAATGCTAATTCCTAACTATATATGGTCTATAGCCTATGGTTTTTTCAGTGAATATATATATATACATACATATATAAACATATATCATCTGTATATCTATATAAATACAAACATAAATGCATGCATACATATACTTATATGCATACAGATGCATGTTATTTACATGAAAGTTGAAAAAATACTAATAAAAGCAAAGCTAAAAAGCCACCTCATTACAAACAGAATGGCTTTAACTTAAACGAGGGCGAGATCTATTGCATTTTCAATGCTTGTTTACTTTGGTTCCATCAAGAAGGCATTCAGATGTGTCACACATTTGCCATAAATTCTGAATGTTAGCACTCTAGTTGCACATTAGATCACTGTAGTAAAGCTACTGCTCACCAGGGACGTCTGCTGCTGGTATTCAAAGTGCATGTTTCAGTCTGCATGTCAGAATTTTTTTAATGAAATAGAAGAGGATTTGAGAAGTCACTCAAAATGATCCCTAATTTTTCTTTCTGAAGCACTAATCATACTTTCTATGGCAAAATTAACCCCCTCAAGTTGTTCCTTTTTAAATTGAGTGTTTTCAGACTTACCACTTCATTCCAATCAAGATGGCTTCTGGTGTGCCATACTTTTGTCATAAGTAAGACTGTTAGCGCTCTAGTTGTTCTTTAGAACACTCTGGGACATTCTGTCATTGGGCTATACTTGGGGTACATCTGGGTGATATTTGGGCTACATTTAGGCTCTTTTGTCTCTGGTGGCCATCTTGGGAGACTGTATGTCAGAATTTTTTAATGAAATTGAAGCGGGTTTGAGAAGTCACTCAAAATGTGCCCTAATTTTTCTTTCTGCAGCACTAATCATAATTCATATGGCAAAATATACCCCCTCATTTTGTTCCTTTTTAAATTAAATGTTTTAAGAGTTACCACTTTATTCCAATCAAGATGGCTTCAGGTGTGCCATACCTTTGTAATTAGTAGGACTGTTAGCGCTCTAGTTGTTCTTTAGAACACTCTGGGACATTCTGTCATTGGGCTATACTTGGGCTACATCTGGGTGATATTTGGGCTACATTTGGGCTCTTTTGTCTCTGGTGGCCATTTTGGGAGACTGCATGTCAGAATTTTTTAATGAAATAGAAGAGGATTTGAAAAGTCACTCAAAATGTGCCCTAATTTTTCTTTCTGCAGCACTAATAATACCTTCTATTGCATAATATACCCCCTCATTTTGTTCCTTTTTAAATTAAATGTTTTAAGAGTTACCACTTTATTCCCATCACGATGGCTCCAGGTGTGCTATACCTTTGTAATAAGTAGGACTGTTAGCGCTCTAGTTGTTCTTTAGAACACTCTGGGACATTCTGTAATTGGGCTATACTTGGGCTACATCTGGGTGATATTTGGGCTACATTTGGGCTCTTTTGTCTCTGGTGGCCATTTTGGGAGACTGCATGTCAGAATGTTTTAATGAAATAGAAAAGGATTTGAGAAGTCACTCAAAATGTGCCCTAATTTTTCATTCTGCAGCACTAATCATACTTTCTATGGCAAAATATACCCCCTCATGTTGTTTCTTTTTAAATTAAATGTTTTAAGAGTTACCACTTTATTCCAATCAAGATGGCTTCAGGTGTGCCATACCTTTGTAATAAGTAGGACTGTTAGCACTCTAGTTGTTCTTTAGAACACTCTGGGACATTCTGTCATTGGGCTATACTTGGGCTACATCTGGGTGATATTTGGGCTACATTTGGGCTCTTTTGTCTCTGGTGGCCATTTTGGGAGACTGCATGTCAGAATGTTTTAATGAAATAGAAAAGGATTTGAGAAGTCACTCAAAATGTGCCCTAATTTTTCATTCTGCAGCACTAATCATACTTTCTATGGCAAAATATACCCCCTCATGTTGTTTCTTTTTAAATTAAATGTTTTAAGAGTTACCACTTTATTCCAATCAAGATGGCTTCAGGTGTGCCATACCTTTGTAATAAGTAGGACTGTTAGCGCTCTAGTTGTTCTTTAGAACACTCTGGGACATTCTGTCATTGGGCTATACTTGGGCTACATCTGGGTGATATTTGGGCTACATTTGGGCTCTTTTGTCTCTGGTGGCCATTTTGGGAGACTGCATGTCAGAATGTTTTAATGAAATAGAAAAGGATTTGAGAAGTCACTCAAAATGTGCCCTAATTTTTCATTCTGCAGCACTAATCATACTTTCTATGGCAAAATATACCCCCTCATGTTGTTTCTTTTTAAATTAAATGTTTTAAGAGTTACCACTTTATTCCAATCAAGATGGCTTCAGGTGTGCCATACCTTTGTAATAAGTAGGACTGTTAGCGCTCTAGTTGTTCTTTAGAACACTCTAGGAGGCTGCAGTAGAACACAAAGGAATCAACTGACAGTCTCTGTCCTTGTTGGATGTACATGTTTTACTGAGAATGTCAGACTTCATTTTCACATGACTGAGAAAGATAATGTGAATTTACAGAAAATATGCTTTCAGTTTAGCTTATAGATCCCCTTCCAAAACACTGTGGGAAAATCATGAGATATTAGTTTTCTTTCAAACAATATTCATGATATCACAGCAGAAGGTTTTTTCACATGGTAAAATCACCTTAGAACCCACCACAATTCCTAAAACGAGTATGGTACCATCAACAAATGATTTATAATGTAACTAAAGTCCTAAAACCCTCTATTAACTACAATGCTTTTTAATGAGGTGCTATCATGTATATTGGTCCCAAGATGGCTGCCAACACTTCTTGGATGAAGTGCTGACAGCCAATCAGATCAGATGTGTGGTTAGGCTCCGCCCAGATATATATCTTTTTTTGAACCTAAATTACTCAAAATCCACTGGAGCACATATATTGAGACCTAGCAAAGGCACATCGGGCAAACAGTCCCTACAATTTTGCCAAGTTTCGTGCAAATCCATTCAGCCGTTCGAGCTAAAAGTGAGGCCAACCGCCCTATGGAAATTAACATGGGAAAAACGCGTTTTGGGACCCCCCTTTTTTCTCGGCCCCCCCTTGATGAAACCCCCCCCAAACTGTCAGGGGCTGCTCAGAAACAAAATGTTCCATTTTCCTGAAAATTTCAGCCAATTCCGTCCACAAACGCCAAAGTTATTAGACATAGAATTTTCAAAAATCCCATAGAGAAAAAATCCTAACTATATATACCTACTGGCGACCGCCAGTAGGTAATATATACATATATATATATATATATATATATATATATATATATTCACTGGAAAAAAAATTAGGTTTTAGGCATCTTATAGTTAGGAATTAGCACTTAGAAACCTTGCAAATTCAGTGAAAAAACCATAGGTTTTAGCCTCGTTATAGTTAATAATTAGCATTTAAAAAAACATAGAAATTCACTGAAAAAACCATAGGTTTCACACATGTTCTAGTTAGCTGGATGTTTCACTCATACAAAACCATTGAAATTCCACCGTTATAGTTAGTTCAGCTAACTATAACTCGCGCGCCCGCAATGCACTGCTGATGACGTCACATATTACATCACTCATGACATGGTCAGTGACATCACTCATGACATCACTGATGACATCTCAAATGACATCACTGATGACATCACTGATGACATCATCCTTGTGAACGAATGGCAGACCTCCTCTCAGCGTAATATAACCCTTGATGCACACATTCAAAAATAGAAACTAAAATTTTCAAAAAATGGAGATACCAATACCAGTTAGAACAACCTATTCAGTAATTCCAAAATCTACATACACATCCACACATTCACCAACAGTTCTATATAGGTACTCATACATGTACTCACTCATCATATGTACTCATACACCTATACATCTTATTGCACACCGACACTCATCTATAGAGTTACTCACACACATGCTCACACATGCAAATAAACTATCAAACATCCATTTACTTGCATATACAGCTATACACCCACCACTACACTTACTTCTACAGAATCGTACACATACTTAATCTCTTAAACAATCACATATAGAAACACATACTTATTTATACAGGAACTCTTACAATCTCTTGCTCTCACATATACTCACTTATATACATCAATACTCACATATACAAATTTAAAACATATGTAGTTACTCATAAAGATACTATTGAGACAGTCATTCACCCACTAACACACCCATACACACACTCATCCACCCATACAGTCCTGCACACATGCTGTCTTCAAAACATATACAAACAGTGAGTCACCCATTCATGTATCTATGCGTAAAGTAATACCCCCCACCAAACCATACAGACACTCATACTGATACTCTAAAAACCAACTAATAACCCATATCGACACTCATGTAGCTAGTCACCATCCCATGCAGCCACTTATACACAAAGTGAGACACTGATACAGATATTTACATATTTAAACATTACTTGCTAGTACATGTATTCACTAAGATACACTTAATAACTTATGCAATCATTTTTATAAAAAAAACATCAATTTCAACACTTATTTACCCATTTATTCTACTGCCGACGTTTAGATATACATATATATATAAAACATTTATTTTCAGAAAGACACACATTCACTGGATGATGTCATCAGTGATGTCATTTGAGATGTCATCAGTGATGTCATGAGTGATGTCACTGACCATGTCATGAGTGATGTAATATGTGACGTCATCAGCTTTGCATTGCGGGCGTGCAAGTTATAGGTAGCTGAACTAACTATAACGGTGGAATTTCAATGGTTTTGTATGAGTGAAACTTCCAGCTAACTATAACATTTGTGAAACTTATGTTTTTTTCAGTGAATTTCTAAGGTTTTTTAAATGCTAATTCCGAACTATAACGAGGCTAAAACCTATGTTTTTTTCAGTGAATATATATATATATATATATATATATATATATATATATATATATATATATATATATATATATGCATGAACAAAGTTTCTCCCAACCCGAAGAACAGCACAGGCTACTTTCTGGATGCTTCAAAGTGTTTTTATTAGAGGCACGAAATCAGCAGCTCCCTACCGACGCGTTTCGCCACTAAGGCTTGGTCACGGTGAAAGTGATCATTGCAAAGTGCTATTTACATATTCAAACAAGATGCATGGAGAAAGGACTATAGTTGATCTACCCCGACCTGCTTTTGGTCGCCATCTTGTAGTGGTACAAATCAATAAACAAGCATTTGTCACAATTTACATATTTAAACAATTTGAATCAAAGTATATCTTGCCCCAGTGGGCTGAGACTGAGTGAAACGTCCATGAATTCATAAGGATAAATTAGTCCATTCGTGTATGCACTCCCGACCAACTTTGGCCGCCATCTTGGACTGATGTTTATTGCTACACGTGAATAAGTATTTATACATGGTTAAATAATATCAAAACAAATTTATTCTGGCCCCAGTGGGCTGGTATTATGTCCATGAATTCATGAAAATAATCACATTCTAGTGATTATGTAGGTATCGCCCCAGTGGGCTAGACAATTGTGACAGTATTGGTTCAACAAATTAGATCAATTTGATTCTTCCCGTTGTTTGTAGTCCTGTTATCCTAAGTAAAAAGAAAATGTGTGTTTTAAAATATGACCAAATATTTACATGTTAAAACAAAAGAATGAGATATCAGACCAATTACATTTACATCATAGATGAACTGCAAGTTCCTCACTACAATTCATCCCAATGGGATGAAGTGTCTCGAAATCGATAATGAATTTGGATTCCAAGATTCTCAACTGGTGCAGTCTATCACCCCCTCTTACATTCTCTTTGACTGCATCAAGTACCACATATTTCAGTAAGTTGTCATTTTGATTGTGGTATGTCTTAAAATGTCGAGCAACAGGGTATTGTTCGTTGTTATTCTTAATTGCTCGCTTATGTTCCAATATTCTGATCTTGGCCCTGTGCTTGGTGCTTCCAATATAGAACTTCCCACAGGGACAGATAAGACAGTACACACAATATTCGGTATTGCAGTCAAAGGGACCCCTGATAGTGAATAATCTGGAACTATTGGGTACTTTAACTTTTTTACAGTTAGAACTTCCCTTACATGCTTTACATTTCATGCAGCACTCAAAACCAGTGAGACTAATGTGTTGTACTGCTTTCTTGGATGAGACCATGTTTTTACTCAGATCATCTTTCAAGGATTTCCCTTTACGGAAAGTAATCTGTGGATGCTCTCTCACATGTTTACTTAAAAAAGGATCTGTGGTTAGAATTGGCCAATTTTTTGTCAATATTTTTCTCACTTTGTATGCTTGGCCTGAGTATGTGGTAATAAACCTCACTGTCTCTTCTTCCTCATTCGTTGGTCTCTGTTTGGGGACTAGCAAATTAGTTCTCGCTACCTTATCAACTCTCTCAACAGCTTGTTGAATGGTTTTATCGGAATATCCTCTTTCTTTGAAACGGTCTATCATTACGTGTTTTTCCGTTTCAAAGTCAATGCTACTGCTGTTATTTCTTTTGGCTCTCAATAATTCCCCATATGGGATACTTTGAATGAGATTGTAAGGATGAGCACTGGTGGCAAATAATAGGCTATTTCCTGCAGTCTCTTTCCTGTGGAGGCTAGTGACTAGTTTGTTGTTTTTGACCTCCACTTGTGTGTCAAGAAAGATGACCTTCTCCTTACTGATCTGTGATGTCAATTTAATGTTCATTTCATTGTTGTTAAGGCTAGCAATGTATCTCCTGGCACTTATTTCATCTCCCTTCCAAATGCAGAAGATATCGTCTATGAAACGGGTCCAAAGTATCACCCTTTCACCCTGATCACTTTGGCTGCTGGACACCTGCTCCTCCCACCAGCCCATGAATAAATTCGCGTAGCTGGGGGCGAAGCAGGTGCCCATCGCCGTCCCTTGTGTCTGCCTGTACAGTTGGTCATTAAAATAGAAAAAATTATTCCTTAGGCAATAATGTGTCATATCAACCATCATTTCGGTATGTGACAGAGTGTTGATTGATCTTGCCCTCAGGAAGTGCCTCATTGCAAGAATGCCAGTTTCATGCTTAATGGAAGTATACAAACTAGTCACATCCATGGTGATCAGAAGGTAGTCAGGTTCCCAAGCTAGATCATGAATCAGGTTCAGGAAATGCATTGTGTCTCTAAGATATGCAGGTAAAGACATTACAAAAGGTCTCAGGTAGAAGTCTATATACTTAGATGTTGTTTCCAATTGTGACCCCATAGAGGACACAATGGGTCTACCTGGTGGAACTAGTGGGTCTTTATGTAATTTAGGTAAAAGGTATAGGACCGGTGTTTTTGGATTTTTACAGCTCAATCCCAAATATTCACCCTTCTCCAAAATACCACTTTCATGCCAACTCAAAAGCATTTCATTTTATGTCTCATGTGAAGTTTTTAGCTCTTTAACTGTCGCTTTGCAATAACATTGTGTGTCTCCTAGCTGTTTAAGACCTTCCGTTAGATACTCAGTTTTTCCCCGTACCACAACATTCCCTCCCTTATCCGATTGACGGATTACAATTGAATCGTCATTTCTAAGGGACCCAAGTGCATCACATTGTTCTTTAGATAAATTCTGTTTTGCTAAACCTTTAGTGCAGTACCGTATGTTTTTCAAATCTCTGGTGACACTTCGTTCAAAGACATCAATGGCATCACTGTGGATCACCGGTACAAATGTCGATTTTGGTTTGAAACCACTTTTACTCGGTACATCTATTATCTGTTCTCCACTGTCAGCGTCTGTATCATGATTGTCTGCTGTGTCTAGTCCTGAAAATGCTTGTTTATTGATTTGTACCACTACAAGATGGCGACCAAAAGCAGGTCGGGGTAGATCAACTATAGTCCTTTCTCCATGCATCTTGTTTGAATATGTAAATAGCACTTTGCAATGATCACTTTCACTGTGACCAAGCCTTAGTGGCGAAACGCGTCGGTAGGGAGCTGCTGATTTCGTGCCTCTAATAAAAACACTTTGAAGCCTCCAGAAAGTAGCCTGTGCTGTTCTTCGGATTGGGAGAAACTTTGTTCATGCAAATTAAGGGTGTCCGGCACCCACACAGGCTCGCCGTGATATGAGACGAGGAACAGCCGGGAAAGGTTGTTTGTTTATGTGATTAAAGGTATAGGACCGGTGTTTTGGGATTTTTACAGCTCAATCCCAAATATCGAATATATGCAAATTTCAATGGTTTTGTGCGAGTAAAATAAGGTTTTGTAAATGCTAATCCCTAACTATATATGGTCTATAACCTATGGTTTTTTCAGTGAATTTTCAAGGTTTTGTAAATGCTAATTCCTAACTATATATGGTCTATAACCTATGGTTTTTTCAGTGAATTTCAATGGTTTTTTAATAGCAAATATCAAAAGCTGTAAAATGTCTTCTTTTTTTTTTCTTCACCAAAGTACGCTCCCCGGTTAGCTTACCGGTGCGCGTACCGAGCGCTCCCCCCGCGAAATTTTTTATTTTTTTTTTCTTAATTTTTGCATGTATCAGCATCCTAATCCTCCCTCCGAAAACCTAGAGGGTCACAAAGTGTCTACCGTGCCCCCTTCTACCCATTCCGTACATTGTTTGTCCTCCATCTTATGTCTTAATTCTACCAATACACAAAATGGAGGACTCCCGTAACGCTGCCGGTTCGCGTACCGGGGAGCGCACCGGTAAGCGCTTGATAAAAAAAGGTGGGAAAGTAATTTACAGAAAAACCACTACATACACTTTCATCAAATATAGAATAGCCCCTACTACATAGCAGTCCCTACCATTTCCCCAAATTTGATGGAATTTCATTGTGAAAATTATGCTGTAAGCCTGATTAAATATCCTGAGGTAAATTACCTAACCAAAACACTTATGAAGTGTTAGAATTGACAACCAATCAAAATGCTACTTTCAATATCTTCTAATATTTCATGACATTTGATTGGTTATGTACCTGAATATATATAAAGAAAGAGAGAGAAACACAGCCATTTTGACTACTACTTCTTGAAGTACATATCAAGTACATTTCAACTGATAACTTGAAGTTCTATTTGAAAGGTAAGATGTTATTTTAAAAACTGAAGTATGTTCTGTACTGTAAGCTAATTAGGAAAACATTTTCTGATAGTTATATACTATCCCTCTGTAATACTTATAGAATAAAATAGACTTCTCTGTTTTAGTTATGGATGGAGTTAGACTTGTCTTGTATAATTAAGAATTGACTTAGAGTTTATTTAATAAATTTTTTGATATTTCTACTTCCAGTTTGATACCATACACTGCCCAACGAAAACATCACTGTTTAAAAAACCAAACTACCTGTCTGTACTTAAACCCAACAGTGCCCTATCTGTACTGATATATTTTTTTAAAATTCATTTTACAGCATACAAAATGGAAGGAGAGCAGAAAAATAACATGGAAATTGCAGAATGCAACCAAGACACAGAAAATGATTCAGAATTCTTTGATGAATCAATGGACATAGAACTTCTGCAATGTGTTGAAGCTGTGGATTTTTTAATTGAAAATGAGTCAAAATCTGACCAAGAATTAGAAGTTCTTTTTAATTTTGAAAATAAATCAGAATAATAAATTTATATATAATCATTCAAAAATAGTTTGAGACATTATTCATTTTTATATGTATTTTTTAAACTAGTCGCAAATTGATTTTAATGTAAAATCAGACTTTAAATATACTGTGCAACTTTAAGTTTGCTCATAGTTACTTCCTTTCTTCCACTATATCATCTCCAATGTGTATTTAACATCTCTTTATCATCTCCTGCCTCCATGGTGTTTCTGCTTTCCTGACAGACTACGCTATGAATTCCATATACCTCAATAACTTCTGAAACAACCTGCAAGATATCTACAAAGGAAACAATGTATTTTTATTTTTAGACACTGCATTGGTACCTACATGTTGGTACTTAAATAAAATAAATTTAAAAAAAACAAAAATAACAATCAATAAACATTCAATATTTGCACATTCTTTCATCCTATTTTCCCAATATTACGCTTTCCGGACCGCTTCCCGGTGCGTGTACCGAGCGCTCCCCCCGCAAAAAAAACAATATAAAAATTATAATTTTTTAACCCCGCGAGGCCCTTTTAAAGCCCCCTCATCAAACCTAGGGGGTCAGGGAGGATGTACTCTGCCCCCTTTTGCTCATTTCCCACTTTGTTTTTCCCACCTCTTGTGTCTCGATCCTACCGAGACACAAGATGGCGGCCGCTCTTGACTGTTTAGAATGTTTACAGACACCGGAAAGCCAATCAGCTTCGCTTTGCGAAGTTCCGTTACGCGTCAGGTACGCAAACCGGAGCGCTAACCGGAGCGCTGTCACAGATATATCTGTTTTTTAAAACGTTAATTTCTCAAAATCCACTGGAGCACATATATTGAGACATAGCAAAGGCACGTCGGGCAAACCATATCTACAATTTTGCCAAGTTTCGTGTAAATCCATTCAGCCGTTCGAGCTAAAAGTGAGTCCAACCGCCCTATGGAAAACTCAATGTTAAAACGCGTTTTGGGACCCCCCTTTTTTCTCAGCCCCCCCTTGACGAAACCCCCCCAAATTTTTAGGGGCTGCTCGGAAACAAAATGTGCCATTTTCCTGAAAATTTCAGCCAATTCCGTCCACAAACGCCAAAGTTATTCGACATAGAATTTTCAAAAATCCCATAGGAAAAAAATCCTAACTATATATACCTACTGGCGACCGCCAGTAGGTAATATATATATATATATATATATATATATATATATATATATATATATATATATATATATATATATATATATATATATATATATATTGCTTCACGTAGCAGGCAGTTTTCTGGCTGGCAGAATAAGAGGCACACACAGAGTTGATATATAAAGCTAAAAATGCTTTATTCGGTGCTTAAAGTCCTCTCCCCTCCATATCGACAGACGCGTTTCGCCTCGCAGCTTTCTCAATGTCGATTACCCATTTGTGCAACAACCATTTTAAACCCTCCATTCGTTTCCACAGCCATGAAAACAAAAGTCAGACATTTAACCAACCCCACAGGTATCAGTTGTGTGGTGGCCATCTTATAGTGGGTAAATAAAATGCAATAATGTTCTTTTCATTTGTAAAGTGCAAGTGCTCAAAGTAAATTTAACATAAAAATTAACAATTAACCGAATTAACGATTAAAAAAGCATTTTCGATAAACAGGTACAATTTTTTGTGTATGTAATAGCAATTCATTACCTGCCATACAAATTACTTGTTATACATTTTAACCCCAGCAGGTAACAAGGAAAATAGAGTAAATGTTCATAAAATTGATAAACATTACATTCAATTTCGTATTGTTACTAAGCCTGCTGTGGTAACAGAATTGTGCCGGCTCATGATTATTATATACATATGTCTAGTGAGGTCTGCTACTTTAGATATTACAATAATTCTTCTTTAATGTAAGGTAGCAAAGACATATCCGATTTGGAGGAATAAAAGGATGTTACAATATTATGTTATTATATGTTGATGTATGTTTTTCTCATGTTAGCATAACACCCTCTTACCACACTATAAAGCTATTTCTATGTTGATGTAACACTGCCTTAAATTGTAAAGTTATTCTAGGTGTGTCCAAAGCTCCTCATCATTATTGAGTCCAGCCGGACTCATACTATGGAGCTCTATGATATAACGGGACTCTTTGGCTCTAAGTTTCCTCAACCTGTCTCCACCTCTTTCATGCTTATCTACCCCGTCGATGCAATAATATTGCAATAGATCCCTATTGCTTTGATGGTACAATTCAAAGTGTCTCGCGACGGGGTAGGTGGGGTCTTTGTTAGAAATTGCCCGCATGTGTTCCAATATTCGCTTTTTGGTGGGATTCTTGGTGCTACCAATATACCTCTTGTTACATGGACAGGTGAGACAATATACGGTATATTCCGAATTACAATTGTAAAACTTATTGATGGATCTTGATGGCCTAGGGTCCCCTGGTCCACCTTCAAAACTAGTCATTTTTTTACTAAATTTACAAGCCTTGCATTTTTTGCAAGGAAAGAAGCCATTTATTCCTAGTTTGTTCTGTGTGGCTTTAGATCTAGTAAAATGGCTGTGTATAAGATGGTCTCCAATGGATGGACATCTTTTATACGTGATGGATGGACGTTCTGGGATGTGTGTTTTAAGGATATTGTCAGTTCGAAGGATGTGCCAGTTCTTTTTGAAAATCTGAACAATTTGTGCTGATTTCTCATTATATGTCGTAATCATTCGTACAGTCTTATCCTCGGTTTTAGTTTGTTCAACTTTTTTGTTGTTTTTGGAGGATAGTAGTATTTTCCTATCAATTTGCTGTACTTTTAATTCAGCAATTTTCAGATGTCCTTTCCTATAACCCCTATCTGAAAAGCGTAATAATGCATCTTTCTTTGCACTTACGTAGCTCTTATCAGTGGAGCAATTGCGCTTTAAGCGCAGGAGCTCGCCATAAGGTATACTTTTGATAAGGCTTACGGGATGATGACTATCTGCGTGCAAAACTGCATTGCCCGCAGTAGGTTTTCTGAAAAGACGGGTGGCTAGGACATTATCTTCAATGTAGACCTGTAGGTCCAGATAGTTAACAGTATTGTTACTGATATTCCCTGTGAACTCAAGATTTAATTTATTATTATTTAGAGATGCGATATATTCCTCAGCAGAGGATTGATCGCCTCTCCATATAATAAACAGGTCGTCAATATATCGTGTCCAAAGCACGATCCTATCTAACTACTGGTCATTTGCATCTCCCAGGCCACGTGCTTCTCCCACCAGCCAACGAAAAGGTTCGCATAGCTGGGGGCGAAGCACGTGCCCATCGCAGTACCCCGATTTTGTAGGTACAGTTGTCCATCAAAAACAAAGATGTTATTATTGAGACAATATGATACCATCTGTAATAGCATATCGTTATGTTGTGTGAATTTGGGATGTTTTTGGCCTAGGAACCATCTTATTGCATTCAAACCATCGGAGTAACAAATACAGGTGTACAAACTTGTGATGTCTAGAGTTATGAGCAACAGGTTCTCTTCCCATCTTATCCCCTCTACATGTTTCAAGAAATCCTGTGTGTCCTGTATATATGATGTCAGGTTCTTGACAAAGGGGGATAAAAAAGAATCCACATAGATTGCCTTGTTCTCCAAAAGGCTGTTATTTGAAGCCACAATAGGTCTTCCTGTGGATTACTATAGTGTTTATGTTTATGTATCTATAGTATAGTGTTACTATAGTGTTTATGTATTTTGGGCAAATGGTAGAATGTGGGTAATGTTGGTTCTGAACAGAGCAGGAAAAGATGCTCATCATTGTTTAGCATGCCCTCCTCTTTCCATTGTCCCAGTAGTTGATGATATTTCAGGATACTTTCCACATATATGTTACGTTGAATTTTAGTGTAACATTCAGTATCTCCCAGTTGCCTCATTGCTTCTCTCTGATAATGTTCTTTATTGAAGATCACCATGTTTCCACCTTTGTCTGAAGGTTTTATCTCTATCGATTTGTCACTCTTTAATGTTTGTAGTGCTTCCCAATATTTCCGTGGAATATTGTAATATTCAATTCCTTTGTGGCTTTTTTTGGCCAGATTTTTTAAGTCATTGATAACAGCTTCATTGAAAACGTCTATTGCATCAAAAGATGTTTGTGGAATTTTTCTCGATTTTCTTTTAAAGTCACTTTTTCCGCCCACTTGTTTGATTCCTGCTTGCTCTAGATATTCTTGTGTGTTAGGTACTGTTGATTCTCCAGCACCTAAACTTTCCAATGCTTGTAAAGTTGACATCGCTCGGAAAGTGTTGACCGTCGGGAGGACATATTTTACTTGTTCCTCCTCAGTAGTGGAATGTGGTGTCGATGTTCCTTCTTTCGGATTAATCAAGAAAATCTTTTGGAACTTCAATTTCCGTATAAATTTGAACAGGTCTATACGGACACTTGCGTAATCATATCCCGTTGTTGGGCAGAAGGTGGGACCCAATTCTAGGACTTTTTGTTCTTCATGTGTTAATGTTCTACTGGAGAGATTGACCACAGTTTGTGCCAATTGTTCATTTAAATTTTTTTTTCTTCTTCCATTGGCTCCTGGTTTCTCTCTGTGTTGGCATTTCTTCTGCCTCTATTCTTACCCCGCCTTTTGGGTTTTTCGATTTTTGCTGTGCCGGGATGTGCGTCTGCTGTGTTTTTCTTTTTTTTTTTTTTTATTTATTAATTTTTTTCCCCCATTTACACCCATGGTGGTGGGAGACAGATTAGAGCAATCAAAGATAAATCATACATAATTGTACATAAGAAGAAATTATACAGTAATTATTAAAGAACATTATTATTTACGTCGCCAACCATTTTTCAAAAGGTGCCCAATTCTTGGAAGCAGTTAAACGTCTTTTCTTTCCTCTAAAAGCCTGTACAGAAGTCTCTAGTTTAAACCATGCCAGCATCCTGGTCTTCCAGTGACAAAAAGTGGGGGGCTCAGGATTTATCCAAAGTGATGTAACACAGAGTCTGATCATAGCCATAGCGATAAACAAAAATGCTTGGAGATGTCTCGTTTTTTCAAGAGCTGTAGAATATTCATAACCAGTAATTACCATTTCCGCTGAAATTTTAACAGAGGTTTGAGTTATCAGAGTAAGAAAAATTTCAATTTGATTGATGAACAAAGATAGCTCCGGACATTTATAAAACATATGAATAGAATCTGCAGAATGAAATTTACATCTTGCGCAAAACGCCCCTTTGCCCCCACTAACAACCCCCCATCTAACAAGCTTTGCAGGCGTGTAATAAAGATTATACATAGCCATATAGCTTTGCGTACGCAGAGTACCTGAGACCAAAACAGACCTGGCTAAAACCAATGGGAATTTTAAATCAATAGAAGGTACTCCAAATTTCACCGCCCACTTGTTATTTTGGTCATCTAAATCATCAGGAAGTTGCGATAGGAGAGTCTGATATAGACTACCAATTTTTTCTTTCTTTCTTATAGATTCAACAATTGTAATTTTTTCAAACATTGTTAAATTTTGAGGAAATATTTTATCAAGAAAGCTTCTCAGTTGCAGGTATTTGAAAAAATGATTAGACTGCATATGAAATTTCTCTTTCAAAAAAGCAAAAGAAGCCAATTGCCCATGATCAGCTAAATCACCTATCTCCTTCACACCAAGAGAAATCCAAGTAGTTACCACCCCCTCTTGAACTATCACTGGCAGTAATCCACAAGCATTTAATGGGGTATAATAATTAATCTTGGGGATATGAAAATGACGACAGACTTTTTGCCATACCGACAATAGAGCCCACAGTACTTTAAATTTGTTTTTTTTAAAATAGCTCGGTTCAAGAATACGAGTTAATACGCCTTTTGTAGTATCTCCCAATGATATTGAATATATTGATGGAGATATATGTACCGGAAGCTCAGGAATATGCCCTAATAGAGGAAAAGCAAAATGTTGGATCATAGCTGCCCAATAATAATATAATAGGTTCGGAACGGTCCAGCCCCCACGATCCTGCGGGAGACATGTCCACTTGGCCGCCCTCCTTGGTTTGCGATATGACCATAGAAATCGTTCCTTCTTTCGGATTAATCAAGAAAATCTTTTGGAACTTCAATTTCCGTATAAATTTGAACAGGTCTATACGGACACTTGCGTAATCATATCCCATTGTTGGGCAGAAGGTGGGACCCAATTCTAGGACTTTTTGTTCTTCATGTGTTAATGTTCTACTGGAGAGATTGACCACAGTTTGTGCCAATTGTTCATTTAAATTTTTTTTTCTTCTTCCATTGGCTCCTGGTTTCTCTCTGTGTTGGCATTTCTTCTGCCTCTATTCTTACCCCGCCTTTTGGGTTTTTCGATTTTTGCTGTGCCGGGATGTGCGTCTGCTGTGTTTTTCTTTGACGACTTTCTTTGATAATTTTGTATTCCCGAAAAAACGGGGGATCAGCTCCATTTTCCACATTCTGTCCATTTTGGCCACCTTCAGCTATTGTCCGTTCGTCCTCGGAAAGTTCTACTTCTGACTCCGATGTTTCCTGGCCTTCAATGACAGTTGTATCCGCTTTATTCTTGCGTTGTCATATTTTCTTGCACCGTCAAATAGTCCTGTTCATCACGATCAAACTTGCTTTGTTTTCTACGTCTGATCGTCTGTTCATAATCCTTTAATCTCTTGAGCATGGCGTTCTTCAAGTCTGATGCAGCCGCAGTGTCTTGCTCCTTACTAATTAGGTCATCCAGTCTCGCTATTTCCTCTAGAGCTTTCTTCCTATCGCTCCAGGAGTAGTGGACTAACATTTTCAGCATGCCTTTGGCTGATTCTGCGGTGTATGTGGCCCAATCCTTAAGAAGTTGAGGGTCTGGGTTCTCATAGGCCGGTACTGTATAGATTCTGAGGCCCCTTGGTATACGATCACAGTCTACATATCCTTGTAACGAGGTGGCCTCCCACCATTTCCTTAATTCCCTCTTGTGGGCTTTCTCTAGAGCTTGAAACAGTATAGTTAAATTGCTGGCAGGAGTCGCTGCAGCTGATGAAAAAAAAAAAAAAATATATATATATATATATATATATATATATCCAAAGTGTGCCCGCTTCAAAAGAACAGGCGGAGGTCTCTCGGGGGAAACTTCAGGAAATCATTTAATATATCAGCACTGCATTATGCATTTCGGCCATCCAGCCTTCGTCAGATGCTGCTGAATGCAAGGAAATACTTCCCACCCCACTTTTGAATTATCCAGTGTCTCTCCCATTGGCGGTAGTCCGCATGACAAGAAGTCACATGATGGCAACTCCGCTGCAGCCTGAACACCAACTACAGCTCCCAGAATGCAGTAATGCCGGGTAAGTGTTGCTGGGATCGGATTGGCACTGTGGGTGTTCAAATCCTACTGGCAAAAACGTGGGATGTTTCAATCAGGAAGTCTTTGCAGTAAAATTGCAGATGTCCCTCGTGTCCCCCTGATACGTTCTCACCAAACAATGCGTGTGTCAGTCGAGTCTTGAAACAGCAGGAGCAGTGCCTCTGTCCCTTCGTTAAGTAACGAACTGCGCCAGCAGAAACCCAAGCGTGACGTACATTGTCTGGTGGACTGGAATCCATTCGATACCTCGAAAAAGTGAAGCTGCGCCAGCAGCGTGTGCCAGAGGTGCTCCAGCCACTTGATAGAACGGGGCCTCCTACGCGCTTCTGGCCAGCGCGAATTTATCCAAAGTGTGCCCGCTTCAAAAGAACTGGCGGAGGTCTCTCGGGGGAAACTTCAGGAAATCATTTAATATATCAGCACTGCATTATGCATTTCGGCCATCCAGCCTTCGTCAGATGCTGCTGAATGCAAGGAAATACTTCCCACCCCACTTTTGAATTATCCAGTGTCTCTCCCATTGGCGGTAGTCCGCATGACAAGAAGTCACGTGATGGCAACTCCGCTGCAGCCTGAACACCAACTACAGCTCCCAGAATGCAGTAATGCCGGGTAAGTGTTGCTGGGATCGGATTGGCACTGTGGGTGTTCAAATCCTACTGGCAAAAACGTGGGATGTTTCAATCAGGAAGTCCTTGCAGTAAAATTGCAGATGTCCCTTGGGTCCCCCTGATACGTTCTCACCAAACAATGCGTGTGTCAGTCGAGTCTTGAAACAGCAGGAGCAGTGCCTCTGTCCCTTCGTTAAGTAACGAACTGCGCCAGCAGAAACCCAAGCGTGACGTACATTGTCTGGTGGACTGGAATCCATTCGATACCTCGAAAAAGTGAAGCTGCGCCAGCAGCGTGTGCCAGAGGTGCTCCAGCCACTTGATAGAACGGGGCCTTCTACGCGCTTCTGGCCAGCGCGAATTTATCCAAAGTGTGCCCGCTTCAAAAGAACAGGCGGAGGTCTCTCGGGGGAAACTTCAGGAAATCATTTAATATATATATATATATATATATATATATATATATATATATATATATATATATATATATATATATATATATATATATATATATATATATATATATATATATATATATATATATATATATATATATGTATATATATATATATATATATATATGTATATATATATATATATATATATATATATATATATATATATATATATATATATATATATATATATATATTCAACGAATGACACTCCAAACCACCTCCAGGCTTTCACGCCGGCAAAGAAGGAGAACGGACCACTTTGATGAGGCAAGATGTTTCTTTTTATCCAGCCAAGTTTTCAGCAGGCATATATATATAAAATCACACACAAAAACCAAAGGTTACACGTAAGCTTTAAGTAGGACATTTTATTTAGGTTTGGTATATAAAGCCAAATTAAGCTCCACAAACACTAGAAATTCTACAGATATAGTTATCTTTTATTTTATGATTTATACACCACTTATGAACGTATTTCTCTCTTATTTGTGTCAAACACATATTAAAGTGCAAAGCCATAACAAATTCATAACTTATACTTATCTGTTTCAATTTTCATTTACACACCGCTTTCATATTACCAAAAGTCATACTTATAACTCACATTCATACTTACGCACCACCTTTCAATTAATATCACCTTTGCTCTTCCATACATAGTCTTATCACTTCATCCGCCACACTACATTAACTAGAACTCACAACTGTACCACTATCAAAACATTGAGCCCAAGATTTCCCAAAATGTGTGTGTGGGTCCATCACGCTTCACATAAAGTTCTCCACACTGTCTCACTTTATTCATTTTATCGAGCCAAAATCTAAAAGCAGGGATCATAGTGGTTCTCCAACATTGTAATATTAAAGATTGAGTGGTCATCATCATGATATATATTCATTTTTTGAATTGGCACTCTACCCCTTGCATAGGAAAATATCCTACCAACAGAATGCATTGATTATGTGTTATTTCTATCACAAATAGATTTCCAAAAGCTATTTAGCCTACTGCCGGAACATATAATATGAGACCAGTTTGTTTTTGACTGGCAATTACACCTGAAGCAGGAATCTGAGTTAATTGTCAAAATCGTATTCAGACAGCTGGGTATTTGATATATTAGGCACATAGAATAAAATAGTATTTTACAAAAATGTATACCTAGAAACAATGTACAATTAAGCTCATTGACTAGATACCTGCTGAAAGACTTATATTTTCTCCTTTTACCCAACTATTAGCAGTTTGAAAATAAATATTAGCCGGTTTAACACTCACCAGATATCTCTTCCAACTCCCTGCTTTTCTACAAATGGACCTCTCTAAAAAATTACACACGTTATGCACGCTCATAAACTGAAAATGTGTGTATTTTCTTAAGGATTTGATAAATCCTATTATTTGACTATTGCATCCATGTTTAGCAGTTGTAATTGACCCAGCTATTTAAGCCCTTGTTTTTTATGCTTTATTAGATATAATATCTAAAATGATGTAATGCCTATTTTATTTCCATCTGGTTAGTATTGCATGGTCAAGTTCCAGTAGGTTTAATGAAACCAAATCCTCATGGTTGGTAAAAACCTTAACTTGTGATATCCCATGGTGTTTAACAAGTTGGCTTGAACAAATGAGAACCAATTAGTTAGGCGTAACATATTTAAAATATTATTGTCATTCAATATAGTTTTCATTAACTCATTATCATAAAAAGATGTATTTTTCAATCCTTTTTTAAATCTAGTAGAGAACTGGGCAATATAGGCATAATAAAACAATTTGAAATTGGTTAGGGTTAAACCCTCCCTCAGTAATGGGAGATTGTAGAGTGCTGAGTGATAATCTTGAATTTGACACTTGCCATAAAAAAGAAGAGGTCATTCTTTCCAGCTTTTGAAAGAAAGGAGCATATAAAACACATGGGGCAGCTGAAAAAAATGAGTAAAGGCAAAATAGATTTTTTTTAATGAGGGCTACTCCCCCCAGTATTGTGAATGGAAGCAGCTCCCATTTGACTAGCATAGTCTTGACCTTGGTTAGGAAAGGTTTATAATTGAGGGTGTACAGATCTTTAATATTATTTGTACATTTTATGCCCAGGTACTATTTATGGAGTTGGTTTAAACCCCTTTGAAAGTCTGGCAGTACCTCCTCTTGGGGCAAAATTACACTGTAGCACCTCGGTTTTGGATTTATTAATTTTATGCCCCCCCCCTCCCACCTTCGAATTTGCAACAATGGAAACATTTCAAATACTCAGGTCTACCATGTTCTATCTGGTTTTAAAAACAACATATGATCATCTGCTACAGCTTAATACGTGACATTTGAGATAGAGGAGAATATATTCTCATGTCTACCCGGAATGTGGTAGCTAAGGGCTCTGTCAATTAGGTCATTATAATTGAGGAGAGGGGACACCCTTGTCTAGTCCCCCTGAGCACTACCAAGATGCCTGCATCCGGTGCATTCATGATCAACTTAGCCAATGCTCCCTCAGAAAGCCTATGGAGGGTCTTTATGTTTGCCCAGGGGAATCCAAATTTACCTAAGATAAAAAAGAGCGCTTCCCAAGTGACCAAATCAAAGGTTTTTTTTGCATCAAGAAAAAAATTCCAGTCTGAACCTTTTTGTGTTAAACATGCCTAGAGCTTCCATTTAATAATGTGTATTGCTATGTAGTTGATGGTCAGGGTTAAAACCAGTTTGGTCTATGTGGCCAAGTGTTACTATCACCCTGTTAAATGTGAATGCTAGCAGTTGAATATTGATCTTATCATCAGAATTCAATAGAGTGATAGGATGGTATGAATTGAGCTCTATTAGATTTTTATAGTTCTTTAGGAACTCCTTCAATAAAAATGGTAGTATTGCTCTCCCACGAGGATGGAATAGACTAATAAGAGAAGATGGGGAATTAGTTCTGTAACAAAGGTTTTATAAAACCTGGCGGGGGATCCATCAGGGCAGCAGGCTTGCCTGTTAGCCAGGATGCAGTTTATGTATATTAGTTCCTGCAGCGTAAACGACTTGGTGATCTGAGTTTTGTCTTACTTGGAAAGGATTGGTAGTGCTTCAGGGAATTTGTGTAATTCACTCAAATCTGTCTTTTGAGGGTAGATATAAATAGACTTAAAGTATTCTAAAAATACTATTTATTCTATCAGGTGATGTAAGATGTGCCCTGGAACTGGGACATTGTAAACTCATGATATTGTTTGGGCTATTTTCTCCTGTATTTACCGAGCCATAAATCTGCCTGCATAATTGCTTTCTTTGTATGTCTTCTGTAAATAAGATGAATTGTTTGCATAATGTCTAAAATAATAAAAGTCCCTCAGTGACATTGTACTTTCTCTCCAATGTTACTCTCTTTTCCTTAGCATCCGGTAAGAGCAAAGAGTAGTAGGCTGCTCTTGTTTTATTTTCAAAACTGAGCCTTTCTGTTCTATAGGTTTTCTCATTAAAATATCCTTGGAGATGAATGTTGCATGTAGAGTTGAATTAAAGGCGTTTCATATCATGTCACAAGGAGCAAAATTCTGATTTCTTTCAAATAACTGCAAAATGTACTCCTTTGTTTTATCTACCCAAACTTGAGATTCTAGCTATGTCTTATTAGGCATCCATTTCTTAGGTACCTTAGTTCTATTTAACCTCTGTATTGACAAATGTAGGGCTGCATGATCATAAAAAGTATTGGGTAAAAACATCAGAATATCATATTTAATTGCTTTAGTTACTGAAAAGATCTATAAGGGTAGCAGATTCAAACAATGCAGAGGAGCATGTATACTCTTTTAGGGGGGAAATCACTCCCTCCAAGGATCTCTAAGCATTACATCTCACTTACATTGATCCTGGAGTTTTAAAGTCCTTAGTGCTATCTATTGCTGGGTTTTGTAAGAAGTAAAAGTTCCCAAACCACGAAACTTCTTCTCCTGGTGTTTTCAAAAGAGATAGTGAGAGTGAAAATAATTGGGAGGGGTCTTCCCCTATTGGCCTATAGTAATGAATGACTGTAATAAGGGTAGCAACGATGGTGCAGTTGACCCAGCACCAAGCACCCCATTTATCAATTTGCCAGTTGTGAATTTGGGGGCTAAGGGGCTTATTAACAAGACACTTGCGCCACGTTTGTGTCATTTGTAACGTAAGAAAAGTGAGGCAAAAGTCGCGCAAGGGCCTTGTAAATCTGCCCCTAAGTGTTTAGTAATAAAGAAAGCTACGCCTATGAGGTCCACCTCTGATGATGAAAAATATTTAAAGACTGGCAACGGTTTAAACATTTCCAATTTGCTTAACTTCACAGATGGAAAATGCATCTCCTGGAGGAGAATCACTGAAGAATTATGAGTAAGGATCCAATCTCCAATTGAGCTGTCTATTTTTTTTAAATAATTGAATCCGTTAACATTAAAAGATACAATCTTTAATTCATCCATCACCTAAACTCGGAAATATTGAATGCTGTATATGCAAATAGCCCATGCGCCAGTTTATGGAGAATGCATATGATCTAGCTCCTTACTTCCCTAAATTAACAATTATCCCTATCCAATTAGCAGCTCCTGAGAATCTAACCCCAGTGCTGCGTATGATTGCGTACAAAGTTCTAGCAAAAAAATTATTCTGGTGAAACGTGCTGTGTAAAGATATTTATATTAATTAAGTGCTGAGTGTCTGCAAAGTATGGCATTAATAATACTTGCTCTTTTCCTTTATACCTCTTTTCCCCCGTTTTATGCAACACCCAGTGACCCCCCTCCACCCATCCTGGGGTACTGTAGTCGGTGGTCCACCCAAGCACCCACCCTTGCTCCCAACCCAAAACAAATTGGTTTCTGGCACCATGACAAGTGTCCAAGTTTCCAGTCCCTACAAGAGATGTGCCTTCCACTCTACCTATAAGACTTTTTCACTATACTAGCAAACACCCTGCAGTGCTGACCAGCGCATTTGTGAAGCAGAGATGAAAGGGGGGAGATAAGGGT
Organism: Lissotriton vulgaris; assembly: GCF_964263255.1. Classification (NCBI taxonomy): domain Eukaryota; kingdom Metazoa; phylum Chordata; class Amphibia; order Caudata; family Salamandridae; genus Lissotriton; species Lissotriton vulgaris. The sequence goes on from NW_028243529.1 coordinate 134,790, forward strand.
AGTTGTATCCAGTACATCTGTTTTCCTTCAGTCTTTTAAAAACCTGTGGCGCTCTGCAACTTGAGAGAATTCCTCAGAGTGACCCTTGTATAGTACATTGAGCCTAGATGCCTGCGCCCCTAAAGCACTCATATTGGGGATCATGTTCCTAAACTCCCTACGCTGGCGTGCCTTTCGACTGTCATGTCTGAGTAAATCCTGGATGAGAAATCATTCTGGGCAGAAAACATTTCTTTTATGGCTTTCGCCAATATCAATTTATTGATTCTGTAACTTGCAAAGGTAAACAAGGATTGTGAAGGAGTATTTGGCATTGGGAAATTGGAATGCGGAAACACTAAGGGACCCCATAATTATCAAATCCTGAGAATGTTCTGGGAGGAAAAACAATCTCAACAAAGACTTAACACATGGAATAGGGCCAGTATTGTCCTCCATTTTGTAAGGAACCCCAGTAAATCGCATGGTTGACCATCTGGAGTGGCTCTCCAATTGTTCTTGTTTTTCCCGCCGGGGTATGAACTCTTCTTCTAGTCTTTCAGTATGTTCCTCAGTAACAAGCATTTTATTCTTGCTGTTAGACAGTTTCTGTTCCACTCCTTAAACTCTTTCTGTCATTTGAGACATCTGACTCTCTTTTATTTTGATTGCTTGCTCGGCTTGTTGTTGCTTCACCAATTTGATCCCCGCCAAGATTTCTTTCAATAATGGTAATGGAAGATTGAGAGTCTCTGTGTTAGTGGCACTTTACAGAATACTTTCTTGAGGGTGTGCCAGTGTCAGGGAGGTAGACTGTGGCCCTCAACCTAAGGTGTCCCTTATTAGAATTTGTGTTGTCTCGGCCCCAGCTGAAGCCCCTGTTAGTATTGGCAATGTTGATTAAGCGTCTCCTTGAAACACAAATGTTGTAGGTGGAGGTTTCTGTTTGAATATAGGAAACATATTAAAGGGTTTCTCCACTGATTCCTGAAGAGGGCTGACCCTGCAACAGAGTCTGCCTTAGACTGTTTCTGCTGCATTGTCCTCTGCAGTTTATGTTTAACCACCAGATTGTCCCAACAATTGAGAATAAGTGTGGCATTCGAAGGAAAGAATGCATTTCCGCTTGAGCTTATTAGAGAGACATCTGCATTCATTGGTGGAGAAACAAGGGTTAGGTTACTCACTGCAGTTAGAGTATTTTTATGTTAGCTTGCCTTTCAATTTCGTTAGCATCAGCTCCTAGATGCTTCCCCAAGATGTAGAAACCTGATGCAGCTTACCTCAGAAAGAGAGGGGTGTGAATGATTATGTACCTAGACGATGTCCTGATTATGTCCCAGGATTGAATGAAATTGAGAGTTCCATTTCACATGGTAGTAAGTTTGCTGGGGGAATTGTTTTTTCTTGATAAGCAGAAAGAATTCAGTTCTAGAACCAACACAAGAAATTGAGTTTGTTTGGTTTTCAGGTGGATACCATAATGCCGGTTTTGAGTTTGCAAATGAAGAAAGTAACGAAGATAAAGTCAGAAGCTACGAATGATTTGAAAAAGATATTTATAGCCCTGAGGAATCTGGTATGAATTATAGGCCTCTTTTTGTAATGAGTTCAGGATGTGTTTTCAGATCCTCTTCACGGCAGAGCACTGCAGAGGTTAAAGCCTGGGAGTCTGAGGAAAGGTGTAAGGTATGGCACACACGTTTCTATGTCTATGGAGATGAAGGATCAGTTAGCTTGGGGGCTAGAAAACTTAAAGGCTTGGATTGGCAGAGCGATGTTTGGAATGTCCCCAAATCTGTGTTAGAAACAGACACAAGCTGACAATATAGCCATACAATTTGTTCAATACAAAGAAGAAGCGTATGAATTTGGTGAGAAAACAGGCAGAGTATTGGCTAAAAGGGCTAGGGAAAAAGCTGCTTTTAATGATATCACTAAAGTAAGAGATCTGCAGGGGGTGCTTCAAGAGACTAAGGAAGGCATTTTGACTGCCTTCCAAGGATTTTACCAGGAACTATATACTGATGATATAGGGGAGGTTTCTTCTGAAGAGTATTTAAGTGAAGTAATCCCAGTGACGCTATCCGAAGCGAAAAAAATTATTTTACAAGAGCCACCAGAATGGGATGAAATAGAGGCGGCAATATTAGGACTTGCCCAGGAGAAAGCAAAGGGCCCAGATAATATCCCCTTGGAATGTAATCGATTTTTCAGGGATAGTTTGAGAGTGGAACTGGTTGAAATTTGTCAAGCAGCCTTTATGGGGAATGCCCCCCAGTCTTGGGGTAATGCCATGATAGTGGTGTTTAAAAAGAAGGGTAAGAAAGATACTGAAATGGGGTCTTATAGACCAATATCCCTATTAAATTCGGATAGTAAAATATACTCAAAGATGATAGCCAATAGGTTGAATGATATGATGCCGGGCTTGGTTTCATTGAGACAACACAGCTTTATACAACATAGGGAAACCACGGACCACATAAGGCGGATCATCGCAATGTGGACTGGGCACAGGCGAAGAACTCTCCGGTTGGCGTGGCCCTGTTCGATGCTGAAAAAGCGTTCAACAGGGTCTCGTGGAGCTTTCTGTGGTCGGTCCTGGCACGGAAGGGCTTTCCTGAGGCCTTAATTAGAGCAATTAAAGTGCTATATAAAAAACCATCTGCATCCATCTGGATTGCGGGTAAACTATCAGGAAGGTGTCGATAGAAAGAGGGACGAGGCAGGGTTGTCCCTGCTCCCCCCTCCTTTTCGCTTTATATATTGATCCTTTTATTTTGACATTAGAGAAAAATCAGGATATTAAATCTGTTCAGATTCAAAATAGCGAGTTTAAAGTCTGTGCATATGCAGACGATATCGCAGTGGTTTCATCTGACATTGCTAGTTCATTACCTAAGGTTATCGAGGTTGCAGAGGCATTTGGCCGGCTTTCCGGCTATAAACTAAACGTTGCCAAGATGCAATTTATACATTCTGAAGACGGCCGACCAGGAAATATTCAATTTGAACAAGAGGCCACATATCTGGGTATAAAACTCATGCCTAATGTTGAAAACATTATCTCTGCCAATTTGGATCCAATAATAGCAACCTCCAATAAAACATTAGAGAGATTAGATAATCTAAAACTCTCGCTTACTGGGCGTAGTAACGTTCTGAAAATGCTTATCTTCCCCAAATTTCTGTACATATTTCGGGCTATCCCTTTGTTAATATCTTCCCATTATTTCACTTGAATAGAAAGAATGTGCTCAAGATTCTTATGGGGATACCATCCAGCTCGGAGATCTTTAAAAAAATGCACTTTATCAAGAGATAGAGGAGGTTGGGGCATTCCTAATTTTCAGTTTTATCACTGGATAGCGATATTACAGCATATGGGGTACTGGTCTTATCAGATGATCCTACTGAAGACTTTTTGGCTCCATCTATTTATGAGATGCTCCTAGGCGAGGAGGC